>NC_068572.1:17703761-18006561 GCF_025698545.1 Gossypium raimondii | reverse complement strand
GATTATTTTAATTTCATAAGTATGTATGTGCATTAACACATTTGTTTATTAATATTTGTTTAATCGGTTGAATTGACATATATATATAGTCAAGAAATAAATGGATTTTGGTAGGTAAGTATGTTCATAAGTTAGTAAATTACCGAGTTGCCGTGAATTTATTCGTAACAACATGAACATGAGTTTACTAAATCTAAGTTAAGAAATGTAGTTAATCTAGCACAATTATGTCATCTTGATTAAAATCATCATTTGAAATCTGCATTTGAACTTTTATTTTCTCTTTATTTATTTTACTTAGTTAAAAATCCTAGTTTTTAATCACCTCTTCAAATTAAAATATTTTTCTTCACCAAAGTGTGGTAATTTGCATTCATAAATAATTCTTTTCACCATCCCTATGGGTACGATAACTCAACATTTACTTGTCACTTTATTACTTGCTGTGACTGTGTACACTTGCACATTTTCGTCGTTCCAAGTTTTTGGCGCCGTTGACGGGGACTATTTTAAAAAGTCATTATTTGTGAATTTGTTAAATTGCATTTTGGTTTTTTTTTTAATTTTAACTTAATTAATTTTCCTGTGTTTGTTTCAGGTGTTTATGAGTATTGATCGAATCATCAATTTACTCCCCGTAGACCTTGAGATTGAAAGAACCTTTTCACAGTGGAGAAGACAAGCAAGTCAAAGAAGGACCGAAGAGATGAACTTCAAAAATCTGAATCAAGGAAACGGAGCAAACCCTGCTCAAAATCCTATCCTTATTGCTGATGATAGGGATAGAGCTTTAAGATAGTATGTCATGCCAGTATTTCATGATCTTAAGCTGGGTATTAGGAGACCTGAAATCGAGGCACAATAGTTCGAGCTGGAGCCAGTCATGTTCTAGATGCTTCAGACAGTGGGCCAAATCAGTGGAATGCCTACCGAAGATCCTCACCTGTACTTAAGACTGTTAATGGAGGTAAGCAATTCTTTCAAGTTAGCCAGAGTACTCGAAGATGCACTTCGATTGAAGCTGTTCCCATATTCGCTAAGGGGCAGAGCTCGAGCCTGGTTGAACTTATTGCCACAAAATTCAATTTGCACATGGCAAGAGTTAGCAGAAAGATTCCTCATAAAGTAATTCCCGCCTAGCAAGAATGTCAAGTTGAGGAACGAGATCACTTTTTCCCAACAAATAGATGATGAGTCCTTGTATGAGAAATGGGAAAGGTACAAAGAATTATTACGAAAGTTCCCTCATCACGGAATCCCACATTGCATCCAACTTGAGACGTTTTATAATGGTTTCAATGCTCACACGAGGATGGTAGTTGACGCTTCCGCTAACGGTGCTCTCCTTTCTAAGTCTTATGATGAGGCTTATAAAATCATCGAGAGGATTGCCAGCAACAATTATGAATGGTCAACCAATCGAGCAACGTCAAAAAGATGAGTCGCTGGAGTACATGAAGTGGACGCTCCCACTTCACTCGTATCTCATGTATCTTCGATTTTCTCAATGCTTAAAAATTTTACCACTAATGGGTTTAATAGTTTTGCAGCACCGCCATCGAATCAATTTGAAAGTATAGCCTGTGTCTATTGTGGGGAAAGACATTTGTTCAAAGAATTTTCATCGAACCCAGAATCCATGTATTACATGGGTAACTAAAACCAAAACTGAGGAAGGCAAGGACTACAATCTGATTCTTTTAACCCATCGTGGTTAAACCACCCTAATTTATCCTGGAGTAACCAATGGGCTAGACCCAGTAACACATACGCCCAACCTAGACCAACCCAGCCACTTATTTTTACCCAACAAGTTCAGAAACAACCTCAAGTTGAACCAGCCAATGGCTTAGAAACCTTGTTGATGGCATACATAGCTAAAAATGATGTCATAATCCAAAGCCAAGTAGCTACATTTGAAAAACTTGGAAAACCAAATGGGCTAGGTTGCAACTGAACTCAAAAACTGACCACAAGGTGCTTTACCTAGTGATACGAAGAATCTGAGGAATCCTGGGAAGGAAAATTGTAAAGCATTGACATTGAGGAGGGAAAGACATTAGGGCCCAATACCATCAAAGTTTAAGAGGAGCTAGCTGATGCTCAAGACTTAGAGGAAGTTTAACCGAGTGTTGAAATTTCAGTTTCACCGAAACCTGAATCTGAAAAATCCAATAAGGTAATTTCTGAACCAGCTAATTCTGATAGACTAACAACTCCGTTAGATGCAAAATTTCCATAGAAGACGAATAAACTAGTTCAAGCCAAGAAGTTCCTAGACGTACTCAAGCAACATCAATCAACCTTTCGTTGGTTGAAGCACTTGAACAAATGCCGAACTACGTCAAATTCATGAAGGATATCCTATTAAAAAAATGAAGACTTGGAGAATTTGAGACAGTAGCCCTAACAAAGGAATGAAGTACATATCTTCAAGACAAACTACCCCAAAGTTGAAGGGTCCTGGATGTTTTACCATACCTTGCAACATTGGAGCAACATATTGTCGTAAGGCACTATTTGAGTTGGGTGCGAGTATCAACTTGATGCCCATGTCAATATTTAGGAAGTTGGGGATAGGTGAAGTTAGACCTACTACAGTTACACTTCAATTAGCTAATCGATCCTTAGCACATCCAGAAGGAAAAGTTAAGGATGTATTGGCACGTGTAGATAAATTTATTTTTCCTACTAACTTTGGTATTCTAGACTTTGAAGCAGACAAAAAAGTTTCAATCATCTTAAGAAGGCCTTTCCTAGCAACTGAAGGACCCTTATTGATGCGCAGAAGGGCGAGCTTACTATGCATGTTCAGGACGACCAGGAAACATTTAATGTTTTTAAGTCTATGTAATTTCCTGACACAATTGATGATTGTTCTGTAGTGTCCAATTTATAGGAATTAATAGTGGAAAATGAACTCAACTATGTTGAGGACCCATTGGAATAAATTTTGACATCAAACCCTCCAAGTGATAAAGATGAGGATTAATACTTAATGGGGATTTAATCTGTAATCCTAGTTTGAATCTTTAGAGTTAGAGAATAGGGATTATGTCCAACCAAAAGTGTCAATCGAGAAGCCACCTAAATTAGAACTGAAGGTACTACCCTCACATTTAAAAATTTTTATTTAGGTAACACTTTTACTTTGCATGTGATTGTCTTAGTGAAATTAACCGTTGAGCAAGAAGAGAAACTCATCCTAGTATTGAAACAATTTAAGAAGACTATCAGATGAACCATAGCCGATATTCGCGGCATTAGTCCATCTATATGCATGCACAATATCATCTTAGAAGATGGTGAGAAAGGGACGATTGATGAAAAATAAAAACTGAACCCTATCATGAAAGACGTGGTAAAGAAAGAAATCATCAAGTGGTTAGATGCAAGTATAATTTAACCCATATCAGACAATTCGTGGGTAAGTCTGGTCCAGTGCGTGTCAAAGAAAGGTGGTATTATGATCGTTGAGAATGAGAATAACTAGTTGATATTGACTAGAACGGTTACGGGATGGAGAATTTGCATCGATTACTGAAAGCTAAACAAGATGACTAGGAAAGATCACTTTCCTTTTCCGTTCTTGGACCAGATGTTGGATAGACTCGCGGGGCGAGACTATTACTATTTTCTCGATAGATACTCGTGGTAAAATCTCATTACAATAGCACCGGAGGATCAACACAAAACAACATTCACATGCCCGTACGGTACATTTGCATTTAGAAGCGTGCCATTTGGTTTATGTAATGCATCTACTACATTTCAAATATGGATGATGTCTATTTTTACTAACATGGTTGAGAAATACTTGGAAGTCTTTATGGATGATTTTTCAGTATTCGAAGATACATATGATGATTGCCTAGCCAATCTAGCCAAGGTACTAAGGCGATGCAATGAAACAAACCTTGTACTCAACTGGGGAAAGAGTCATTTCATGGTACAATAAGGTATTGTTCTAAGGCATCGGATAACGAGACATGAAATTGAGGTAGATAAAGCAAAGGTAGACGTTATTGAGAAACTCTCACCTCCAACATCTGTAATGAGTGTTAGGAGCTTTTTGGTCCACGTCGGTTTGTATCAAAGATTTATCAAGGATTTCTCTAAAATTGCTAAACCCTTATGCAAATTATTAGAGAAGGACACGTCATTCAAATTTGATGAGGAGTGCTTAAGACCTTTCAAAGATTTGAAGAGTTAGTTACTTTCGGCACCCATAATCGTCACACTAGATTGGGATTTGCCATTTGAATTGATGTGTGACGCATGTGACTTCGTGATAGGAGCTATTATGGGCCAACGAAGGAACCATGTTTTTCATCCCAACTACTACGAAAGTCAGAATTTGACAAGAGCTTAACTGAATTATACAGTAACAGAGACAGAGTTACTTGCTATTGTGTTTGCTTTTGACAAGTTTCAATGTTATCTTGTAGGTACCAAAGTCAATGTTTATACGGGCCATTAGACGATTAAGTATTTACTTGGCAAGAAAGACGCTAAGCTGAGACTGATCTGATGGGTACTTCTACTTCAAGTGTTCGATCTAGAAATTAAAGATCGAAAAGGGGTAGAAAACCAAGTAGCAGACCACTTGTCCAGATTGGAGCCGTAAGAAGGGAATTCTCCACTTATACTTATTCAGGAGAAATTCCTAGACGAATACATACTTAAGGTAAATCATGTTCATAATACCCATTGGTTTGCTAATATTGCTAACTATTTAGCTTGTGGTTTGATGCCTATTGATAAGACGTATCATCAAAAGAAAAAGTTTATTCATGATGTGAAGTACTATTTTTGGGAAGAACCATACTTGTTTAAAAAGTGTGCAGATGAAATGATCAGGAGATGCGTGGCAGAAGATGAATTACATAAGATTTGATATCATTGCCACTAAGCTCTGAGTGGGGGACACTTCGGAGGTACACGTACTATGACCAAAGTATTGCAAGCCTGATTCTTTTGGCCAACACTATTTAAAGATGCGTATGCTTACGTAAGGAGCTGTGATCAATGTCAAAAGGTTGGAAACGTCACCAATAGAAATGAGATGCTTCAAACAAACATTATTGAGGTAGAATTATTCGATGTTTGGGTTATTGACTTTCTCGGTCCTTTCCCTCCATCTTTTGGTCACAAGTACATATTGGTAGCAATAGACTACATGTCTAAGTGGGTTAAGGTCGAGGCCTATCCGTCGAACGATACTAAGGTTGTGATGAAGTTTTTGTAGAAGCATGTGTTTACAAGGTTTGGAACCCCAAGAGCTATTATCAGTGATGAAGGGTCCCATTTTGTGAACAAATGGTTGAAATGGTTACTCGACAAACGTGGAGTTAAGCATAAGGTTGCCACAGCTTATCATCCGTAGACGAATGGGCAAGCTGAACTGGCAAACAAAGAGATTAAAGGCATACTCGAGAAGACAGTTTTCCCGAACCGATGAGATTGGTCCAAAAGATTAGACGATGCTTTATGGGCCTACAGGACAGCATACAAGACACCTTTAGGGATGTCACCCTATAGGTTGGTCCTTGGGAATGCTTGTCATCTACCCTTGGAGTTAGAGCACAAAGCTTACTGGGCTCTCCAACAACTCAACTTGGATTTTAAGCTTTCTAAAGAGAAACAGATGCTCCAACTTAATGAGTTAAAAGAGTTCCGAATGTTCTCATACGAGAATGCCAAATTACTCAAGGAAAGACTTAAGAGATAGCATGACAAGCACATTTAGGTTCGAGATTTTGAAACAGGTCAGCAAGTCTTGTTATTCAATTCCAGATTAAGTTTCCTTTTAGGTAAGTTAAAATCACGTTGGTTCGGTCCATTTATGATTCACCAAGTTTATCTATACGGAGTTCTCAAACTTCAAAGTAAGGGAGGTAATTTTCGAATCAATGCTCAGCGCTTAAAACATTACTGGGGGATAAAATTGAACGAGATCAAATCTTGTTCATTTTCTCAGATATTTAATTTTTTTTCTTTTTCTTTTTAAATAAATGATTTAGGGTATATTTTTTGGATTAGTATGTTTAAATGAATTATGTCTAGGAGATTGGAACTTAAGCGGGACCGCTTGTGACCCCTCTAATTTTTCTTGGGAATTGATTTTAACATAATCTTCCGAGAAAATATTGCCTAAATAGCAAATAAATTTTTAGTTTTTCAAATAAAAAAAGGGTCAATTTTGATCCAAATTTTAAATTTCAACTCAATTTCAAATTTTCTTTAAGTATAGGTACTTAATTGAACTATTTTCAAATTTTGGTTGTTCTTTTGTAAGTACTAAAAATTAGATGTCTCTTTTGTAAATATTTTCAAAAGTCATCTAGAATAAATGTTTTAAATTTTATTTAATAAATAATATGATAATAACTAGTATATAATTATATTTATTAAAATATATATTAATTATTATGAATTTTATATAGAATTAGGATTAGTTTAAATTTGATAATATTTTAATTAATAGTTTTTATTTCAATAAATTAATAGAAAATAATTATTTAATATGCATTATATTAATTATTAATTGTTGCTAAATTTGTGTAGAATTAGAACTTAGAATATTTTACCTATTAAATTGTTCTAAGAATTCTAATTAGACTCCTACCTTTTCCCTATAAATTCCACCAACCTTTTCCATCATTCATCACTCATAAAACCAACCTTCATTTACCCATTCCACCATCAATCCTATCATCCAAAACCCACCAGCAATAGCACCGCCCAATAGCCCTATTCGGCCAGCATCTCACCTCGCATGCACTTGGTGCACCTAGCAAGTAGCTCACCCTACATGCACCTACCTCCATCGCGCGCTGCTGCTACCTTGCACGTACTATTCCGTATCCATTGTACCATTCCCATCTCCAGCTCACACGTGCCAATGCTGCTGCTCGATCAACATCGCTGCCTGCTGCCCACACAGTTGCTCACGCCAGGCCCTACTGCTCCTTACACATCTGCCTTCACGCCTAGCAACTTCCCAGCATCCGTGTGGCACACCAGCGTTACTACTCACACCAACACCCCACATTTAGCTGATAACCTTCCAACCGTGCCTAAATTGACCTCTTTTGATTTATATTTATTTTTCTTTGAGTTCTTAATTTTTATACAAAGGTGGTAAGAAAAAATTATCTCTTAAATTTTAATTATTTAATTTTTCAATTTATTGAATTATTAATACTTTATACTAATTAAATTTTTGAAAAACTATTTCTTTCCATCATATGTTTAGGTTAATCATGCATTGTAAAAGAACTCGTTCCTCTACCCAAATTTATGAATCACAAAACAAATTCCACTCTGAAGAAGTCAAAGCGAGATACGAAAGCATTTTCAAGAATCAGTAGATGCACCTAGAAAAAGGTTTTACACTCAAAGAGAGAAACTATATTGATTTCATGGTGCGTATTCGACAAATTGCTGGAGCTCTCAATTGGGTGTTATTTTGTGAGAAAAGAAATAGTGCAGATGAGGAGTTAATTAGTGAATTTTATGCGAATTTGACCTCAAGCGAATAGATGGAAGTCTCTGTCCAAGGAATCAAGGTACCAATTACCTCAATTGCTATTAATGAATTCTTTGAATTACCTGATTTCAAAGACTAATATTCTTCCTTGATGAGAAATATTGAGGATGAAAAATTGCAAGAAATTCTCGAGGAACTGACAGTTGTGGGTTCTAAGTAGGTTGTGTCAAAACAAGGAATTCACACTTGTCACAGAGAATATTTGACACCACTAGGAAAGGTATGGTTCCATTTTACTCGGTTTAGCCTTATGCCTATTTCACATGCAACTACAATTTCATTACAGCGAATGGTCTTGTTATACTCAATTTTAATTGCAAAGACCATTGACGTGGGAAAAATCATTCAAGGGAAATGCAGAATTGTTCTGCTAGACATTTTCGCCCAGCTTACTTTCCCTTTACGATAACAATTTTGTGCTTGAAAGCTAAAATTCTTGCAAACTTAAAGAATACAGGTTATAGCCATGGAAAAATCACAAATTAGGACCTCTACTGAATAGTCAGAGACTCTATTCTACAGCAACGAGTTGGAGAAAGTGAGGATCCTAAAAAAGAAAAAGAAGAAGATCCCATAGAGATCAAACCAATGCAGTCAGTTGAAATCCCTGATAAGGTAAAACCAATGGAGCCAGTAACCAAACCTGACGTCACAACTTCAATGTTCAGGACTCAATCACCTTGCCCAGATCTTCGAGATGAGCTATCAAAGTTTATGGACATGATGCAACATATGCAGTGGTAGCAACAAGCTTACTAGAGATATTTAAAAATACAGGATGATTTAATGAGAAGCGCTCTTACGAAAATATTTAATGACCCGCTTATTTTTGTGCTTGTGTTTCATATTTGAACCATGGAGTCCACTATCAAAGAGGGAGCGAAGTAATTCATGCAAAAACAAAGACAATGGAGCAAAAGATGAGTCAAATTTGGAGGGATCTGCGAATAAATAAAAAGGGGGATCTTGATTTTATTTTATTTTCATTCTTAGGTTATTTAATATTTTAGGATTAGATTTTATTAGGAATTTTTATTTTCGCATAATAAATCAAGAGGCAGAAATAATAAATAAAAATGAACAAGTTGCAAAGTACAAAGAGTGGCAACAGATATATACATGTCTAAGATTGGATCTAGAGAGAGCTTGGTACTTAAGCAGTCAAATTGACTCACCTCATCTTTTTTTCTAGAATCGTACCTGGTGTATAGTATCTATTCACTTTTAATAATGAGGACATTGTTCATCTTAAGTAGGGGGACCAAAAAATTGAAATTATTTCCTCTCATAATAAAATTTTCTTTTAATTATGATTAGGATATATTTTGTTCAAAAATTTGAAATTTTGTTAAGTATACTAAACTTCAGTATGAATAAAGTTTGATTATCTATCTTTTACCTACCCCTAGCCTAGCTACGTTACAACCTTTTTAAAGACCTACTGATTCAAGTTTCTATGCTACCTACATTAGTGGAGAGAAATTGCTATGTTCAACATATGAAGGCATAAGTTAAACTTAATGATTGCAGCTGAATCTTGAATAAGAGAATAAAATCAAATTGGTAGGGATTTAACATGTCTTTTTTAGGAAGCATTTAGTCTATTTTGCTATCATAATAATAATTGAGATTAATTTGAATGATATGTATACTTAAGTAGAATAAATATCAAATTTCTTGTTCTTGAGAATAAGTATACTAAAATCATAGTTTTGGGCAGAATATTGTTCTGAATGAATTTTTCAAAGGTGGTTCCAAGAAATTCATTTCAAATTTGTGCATTACTCGAGACGAGTAATGAATTAAGTTTGAGGGTGTGGAAACACGAAAATATACACACTTTTTCATGCCCTTTTTAACTCAAATTCATGCAATTTCAGTAAAATTCTTG
Organism: Gossypium raimondii; assembly: GCF_025698545.1. NCBI lineage: Eukaryota > Viridiplantae > Streptophyta > Magnoliopsida > Malvales > Malvaceae > Gossypium > Gossypium raimondii. Next base: position 17,997,118 of record NC_068572.1, on the reverse strand, counting down.
TCGAAAAATATATAATAATTATAAAATAATTAAATTGTATTTAAATTATTAACATGTTTAATTTTACTTAATTTTATAATAAATTTTGATTAATTTTGATTATTTTTGACAGATTTTGAATTTTCAAGGCGAATTTATTTTTCAGCCTAAGACAGTCCAAACTATGTGTATTAATCCAAACTATGTGTATTAATTCATAATATAATTAATTTTAATTTTAATCCAATTTAATTTTGGTTAAATAAATTATTGATAATTAATTATGAAAAGGGGCCCAGTTAAGCTGAACCAAGAAAACCAATCCAACCGAGAACTAAGCAGCCCAAAATCGTCCCACATGTTGACCCAATCAGCTTCTTTGGCTGATTATTTGACTTGCAAAATGGCCCTTGAAGATACGAATTTGCATTCAAACCCCTCCACTATTCATGCCTTTCAAGATTTACCCCTACCTAAAAATAATATGTTTCAAATCTTCAAACAAGCCACTTGTGTGGCTGGCCAGGGGGAATAATTGGTTGCTGATTTTGGCTATTTTTAGCAGCCTTCTCAACCTATAAATACCCTCCTTGGCTGATCACTTCAAACACATCTCAAACTCATTCATTTCTTCACTTCTCTCTCATTTTTCTCTCTTCATTCCCTTTCATTGTTCTTCATTTCCTTCCTCATTCCTTTGCCGACTTCACTCACCTTTTGAAATAGAGTCCTTCAACCACCATTTGGAGCAGCATTCAAGTGTTCGTGGAGCAAACTAGTCAAGCCTCAGAGAAACACCGGATTTGATTCTTATTCATTATCCTTTTAATTTTATTGTTCTTTGTTATGAACATGTCTATGAATATTTGTGATGTTGATGTGTTTAATTTACTTAGTATGACATAAATTTAATTTTTGTTAGGTTGATTGCATTTCGTCTACTTGAGTTATCAAAATTGTGTTTGTGTTGTTATAGGCCTCAGTAAAATGTTTGATCAAGTAAAACCATGACTAAGTTATTATTGCATTACAATTGTAAGGTAACTAATGAATTAATTATTTAAACGGATTGAAATTGTAATTAATTGACACAATACTTAATAAGTGCATGTTTAATCATCTAAGGTATCTGAGGGTTAAATTAGCAACAGTATCAAACAGTACATTAGCCTTGCATAACTTGCAAGATTTTTGTGATTAAACTGTTTCAATGTAGAAATACATTGTTACCTCACGTAATCTTTTATGTTCTTATGAGATTGAATTAATTGTTTGAATTGGCATAGAGATATCTATAAGAGATTATTTTAATTTCATAAGTATGCATGTGCATTAACACATTTTCTTTTTAAAATTTGTTTAATCGATTGAATTGACATAGAGATATAGTCAAGAGATAAATGGATTTTGGTAGGTAAATATGTTCATAAGTTAGAAAATTTCTGAGTTGCCATAAATTTATTTGTAACAACATAAATACGAGTTTAATAATTCTAGTTGCCTTGTTAAGCTTGTGATAGCCTATGCATACTCTCCATCCTCTGATAGTACGATTTATGGGCTCATTGTTGTCATTGCTAACTACTATGACACCTCCGTTCTTGGGTACACATTGTACAGGGCTCACCCACAAACTATCTGAAATAGGATATAAAATTCCAGCATCGAGCCACTTAAGGATCTCATTCTTTACAACTTCCTTCATGATTGTGTTCAACCTTCTCTATTATTCAATAGAATTTTGTCGGCAATATTCAGACTAAATCTTATGCATGTAGATAGCAGGATTGATTCCATTGATTTTGGTAATTGTCCATCCCGACACCTTCTTAGATCTCCTCAGAACATCTAGCAACTTGACCTCTTGATCAGGTGTCAATTCTACTGATATAACTACTGGCAGAGTGTTGTCTCCCAAGTAGGCATACTTTAAATGTAATGGCAAAAGCTTTAACTCACGTGTGAGAGGTTCCTTTATAGAAAGTTTAGGAGGTTTAAAATAATGATTTAATAAATCCAACGATTCAAACTTCTTCTTTGATCTATCCATCAATTGCATGGTCTTCATGATTTCACCGAGTTCTGCAAGCATTTCTACTTTACTTAGCTCAGATAGATCTTCGTCATCATCAAAATTGTCATGACAAAATTTTGCAAACTCCTCCTCCATTACTATTTTGATTAACCTAATGGCGTGACACTATTCATTTTCATCGGCACATTTCAAGGCATCGAATACATTGAAAGTAATTTGTCGATCATTTACCCTCATTGTTAACTCGCCTTTTTGTATTTCAATTAACATTCTACTTGTAGCAAGAAAATGTCTTCCAAGAATAATTAACACATCTTTGTTAGCCTCACATTCTAAAATAATAAAATCCATTGGAAAAATAAACTTATCTACTCTTACCAGTATGTCTTCAATTTTACCTTCCGGATGTGCGTAAGATCGATTAGCTAGCTGCAGCATGACTGTGGTGGGTCTTGCCTTACCAATTCCTAGCTTCTTAAAAATAGACATAGGCATTAAATTTATACCTACTCCTAAATCAAATAATGGCTTACCAACATAATGATTTCCAATTGAAGAAGTGATAGTAAAACTCCCTGTGTCCTTCAACTTTGGGTGCAATTTATTCATCAACATCGCTGTGCTCCCTTCAGTGAGGGAAACGGTTTCAAATTTCCTTAATCATCGCTTCTTTGACAATATATCTTTCATTTTTTTTACTTAATTGGGAATTTGATCCAAAGCTTCCACCAACGTTATGTTGATATGGAGTTGTCTAAGGACACCTAAAAATCTCTTGAACTGAAAATCTTCCTTGGAATTCTTGAATCATTGAGTAAAAGGTAGCGCTGGCCTTCCTTTAGACTGCTAATATTGTTTTGCTATGGCATTCGGTTTGACCATATGATCTGATTCTGCTACAACATTATTTTGTTTAGCCTTTTCAGTTGTAGGTTGCTTTTCATATGGTTCTGTGATCTATCCTTGATCAAGATTCAAATCTACCTTTTTAGCAGTGGCATATCTAGAAACTTTGTTCAACTAAGTACCGCTTCTAAGAGTGATGACCTTGTAATGCTCCTTCCCTTGTGATCTCGAATTCTTAGTATCACTTGGTAATGCTCCTTGAGGTCTTGAATTTAGAGCATTGGCAATCTGTCGAACTTAATTTTCCAAGGCTCTTAGGGATGCAACTTGACTCTCGATCACGATGTCATTCTTAGCCATGTATTCTTTCAGCAAAGTTTCAATAGCTTAAGAAGATGATGCTAAATTTTATTGAACATTCTACCGCAGCATAGGCTAATTATAACCAGGCAATGCACTTGTGGCATTCTGTCTAATAACATTGCTGGAATTTCCCACTCCTTGATTATTCCAGCTAAAGTTTGGGTGTTGCTTCCAACTTAGATTGTAGGTGATGGAATAGGGATTATTGTTACGGTTTAAATTGCTCATGTAATACATAGAGGCTAGGGTTGATGGACACTCATCAAACACATGATCTTCTCTACAATAGATACACGATAGTTCGATTGATTTCATCTATTGAACTGTAGCTGGTCTCTTCATTGTTTTGATCATGTTAGCTAGAGATGATATTTGGGCTCTCAACGAAGTGATTGCATCGAGCTCTACAATGCCAGGAACTCGCCTACCAGTCCCAACTCTCGTGGTAGGATGTTGATAATCATTGTTGGCTATCCTTTCCAAAATTTCATATGCTTCATTATAGAATTTATCCAACAACGTACCATTGGTAGAAGCATCAACTACCATCCTTGTATAAGTGTTTAACCCATTATAATACTTTTCCATCTATGTATAATGTTGAAATCCATGCATTGGACATTTCTGAAGTAATTCCTTAAATCTTTCCCAAGCTTTATACAACGTCTCATTCTCTGATTGCAGAAAAGACGTGATGTCATTTCTATGCTTATCTTTCATATTAGGTGGATTATATTGTAACAAAAATGTAATAGCCCATTTTTCAATGGTGTCAGAAATAATGGTTTTAGGACCACCAAATCCGATAAGTAAGTTTGTAAATATTATATTTTATATTTATGAGTTAATTGTCAATATTTTTTAAAAAAAAGGTCAGTTTTGATATAGTGATTTTTGTTGCATAAATGATTTATTAAGTTCAAGTGGTTTTAGAAAATGAGGTATTGGGACCTTGTTTCTATAAATCGAGCCATAAATAAATATTTACGGAGTGTAATTAAGGTGGTCTTAAAGTTTTGTTGGAAAATTTTATCGTTTCGATAGTTAATTAAGGAAAAAGGACTAAATTGGGTAAAGTGCAAAAGTTGTGTTCTATAAGCAAAAGGTGTTAAATAGCTATAGAAATTTAAAGTGGAAGTTCTTATATGGTAAATAGACCATTAAAGGTGATAGTGGATGTGCATGGCTTGGAATTAGTGTAATTTTTAAGGTTAGGTAAGGGTAATTTTGTAAATAAGTAATAAAAGATCAAATAAATAAAACAAAAAAAGTTGACATCTTTTCATTCTCTCTTTCAACCAAAAAATACCAGCAAAAAGAAGCCATGGAAGCTTGAAAATTTTAGAAAAATAAAGCCCTTGCATGTAAGACCCTAAACTATCAGTTTCTTGTGATTTTTATGTTTTTGAGATAGTTCCAACTAGGTCCAGCTAGCCCGTACCTTCGATTTTGAAACTGTTAAAGAATTTGAAAGTTTCCATTGATGAATCTTATGATTTTTTTATTTTAGATTATAAATTTGGAATGTTGATTTATATCTAAAAGTATTTTGTTAAGTGATTTTGATGAATTTTTTGATTAGGGACTAATTTGTGAAATTAATAAAACTACAAGGATTTAATGTGAAATTATTACATAAATGGGCTATTTTGGATACCTTGAAAATTTAAATTAGCTCAATTCTAGGTTAAAATGGTTAATTTGCTAGTTTTGGGCTTAGGGATTAAATTGAATAAAAGTAAAACTTTAGGGTAATTTTGTAAAAAGAAAAAAGACCAATTTGTATGAAATGAATTTTTTTATTGTCTAAATAAATATATTGAATGAAATTATTAATTTAGATCAATATCGGTGGAAAATCGAGGAAAATTAAAAATTACCAAAATGCTCCTAAACTTTGGTATTTCTACAATTTAGCCAGTTAAGTTTGTATGAACTATACTATGTATGATGTTGATGAAATTGAATGTTATTATATGAAATTTTATTTAAAATGAATCGATATATATATGTTAGTATACAATTTAGCTTATAACGAAATGAAGAAAATTCAACGACACACGACGACTATCGAGTCCCGTTAACCTTAAGAACATTTAGGATACAAATGATATGTCATTAGGGGTTATCATGTTTTGGGTGCTGGTCTCATACATCCTACCGATGGCTGAGTTTCCGGGTGTTGCGGTTACTTTACAACTTGTGTGAGTAGCACCGTGTATCTACGTCTTGACTGACAACTTGTGTGAGTAGACCCATTTATGACTTAGGAGAGAGCACTGATATGAGATATGAGATAGTAGTGGTTTCGACCATATGTTGGCACATAGTGTGGGAGATCCCCGTGAATCTGATATTATTCTAGTGGTTCAACGGGAAATGTTCTATTACAAGATGATATGAGTTCGATACGTGCTAATATAGGTATATAAATATGAAATACATGAAAAGATGGTACATGATATATTGATATATTGAAATCGATGATATATATAAAGAAATGGTAAGAGAATGATATGTATCATGACATGTACATATATGAATATCTTTGGTATATTAATACATGGAAATTATCTAAGTGGACATAGGTAACAAACTCAAGTGTGATATGTTGAGAAAATAAGGATATCAAGATATCAAGTTGAATTTATATGAAATGTGTTCAAGAAAGCTAACATGTGTTGTTGTTTGATGCTTAGGCAAGTGCCAAGTTTTTGGTTGAATGGTATTTTGTTTACTTATAAGTTGCATTGGAATGGTAAGTGCTCAAATGAAAATATGTTTGTACTCATGAACAAGTGGTAAGGTTTGAAATTATGCTATTTCTTGCGAAATGGTTTATTATGTGATTAATTCTAAAAGAGCTATGTCTAAACGCACTAGCTTGGGGCTACGGTTGATGATATGCTTGTTTCTTGTGTATTATGCATATGAATTGAGTGATGAGAAAGGGAATAATGAGTTGACTTAATGATGTTATTTAAGCTAAAGGAAGTAAATGTAATGGAAAGTAATGAAATGCAAATGCAAATAAATTAATTTGGAAGAGTTTAAAGTTGTTTAAAATCCTACTATGCTAAATATAGTATGTATAAGTGATAATGTGGATTTACTCATTTTGTGAGTTGCTGAATTTTGTTTCTTGAGTCGTGCGGTATCGATATATGATTATTCTTGATATGTATAAATTTCATATTGGAAATGAATTGATCTGATTAAATTTTATACAAGCTTACTAAGCATTCATTGCTTACGTAGTTATTTTTTTACTTTTTAGACTATTGGAAGCTCGTCCGTGATTTATCACACTATCTAGCAATTATATCGTTATAAGTTGATGTTTTGGTTAAGGTTATAATGGCATGTATAGGTATTTTGGCTAATTTTAGCCTATGTGTTTTGGTTGTGGAAATGACCATTTTTTTAGTTTGTATTTTCGCCTTGTGTTGGTAAAATTATATATATTATAAGGTGTGTATATAAGTAGTCTTGTAATGGTTGATATATGACTTCTTATGGTTGAATGATGGTAGATAGAAAAGTAGTTGAATGTGCATATTAGATATGACATATAACTTGTTGTGAATTGGTGTTTTGTCGTAGTAAGAATATATGTATTTTGATTCCAATGATTATGTTGTACAGTTGGTACCAAATGGTATGTTTTGATAAGTGATTTACATGTTGTGTAATGATGCAAACTTAGTTAGAAGTTAATCAATTAATTTTTCCAAATTGAGTACATGGTTATACATGTTTTAATGTTGTCATTTGAGCTGCCTTAGGGCATATTGGTTGGATGTTATTATACCATATGTTTGGCTTGATTATGCATGATTTTCGTGCCTTTTGAGGGCTTATGTATATGTGCAAAAGGGATTATAGGTACATGTTGAAAATGGTGGGAAAAATGACTTGTAAAATAGCCTATTTTCGTCCACATAGGTAGAGACACGGGCATGTGTCTCAGCCGTGTGTGACACACGGCCAGGCAGCACAATCGTATGTCCTCTGTAGTTTTTAAAGGGTTGCAAGTTAGGTTTTACACGGCCTGGAACATGGGCATGTGAGGTTATTTCGAAGGCTACATGGCCTAGCACACGAGCGTGTAGTTTGGCCGTGTGACCTAAGTTTGTGAGTTACATGGGCACGGACACGGGCTGGGACACAACTGTGTGTCCCTAGTTCGAATACCTACACGGCCTAAGACACGGGGGTGTCTCTTGTCCGTGTGAGTCACACGGCCATGTGACCCCTGTAGTTTCTAAATTTTCATCTTTTCCTTAAAATTTTTATATGTTTCTGATTTAGTCCCGATTTGTTTCGCATAAGGGACAATAAGTATGCTATTGATTGATTTTAATGTGGTTGAAGATATGAATTAAATGTACTAAATTTTTTGAAAGTTCTAAAATGTAAACTTTGGTAATGCTCCGTAACCCTATTTCGACGACGGATGTCGGTTAAGGGTGTTACATTTATTGGTATTAGAGTTATGATTTAGTCGGTTCTCAAACTAAACATAGTATGTGTGAAGTCTAGAAATACATGCCATTATATAACCTACGATAGTGTGCTATCTCTCGACATTGATGTGATTTGTTTCATTTTAGATAAAGATGTTTTTTGACTGAGCTAATTTCGATAATGCTGAAAGCGATACTCAAGTATCTGAGTCAAAATTATTGCTTATGATGAGTCAGAACTCATAAAGGTATGAATAAAAGTTCATAATATTATGTTGTTGATAAACGTTATGTTATATATGTATATATAAGAGTCAAAATTTTGAGGCGTTACGACCTTCACCCCCTCACCTGTACGTTTTATATAATGAAATTCACATGATTTATATTGATTAAGTTCACAAGTGTGAAACCGAAGAGTTCAGTGGCAGAATGATTAGTAATGCGGTCAGAGTTGAGAATGGGTTACCGAGTAAAGACGGTTTTAGAAAAGATATCAGATTTTTCTGAAGATCATTTGGATTCCGCAATGTCGCTGTTAAAGAAGAAGTTAATCTTGACTAATCGATTTATTTAGGTATGGTATCTAAAGAACGAGTTAACCAGAATTTATTCTGAATTGATTTCTTTAGTGAATGGGATAATATGGGATTATTGATGAATGTAGTAGTCAGTGGAATAATGTTTGAATGGCAAAGATATTTTAATACAGCTGTTATAGTTGAGTATTTTATAGCGATCTCCTCTGGGTATTCTGTATGTTCTTTTATTCTAAAAGATATATGTAATTGTTCCTTTTCAGATGTGATTCTTATCATATAGAAAGGCCGGGTAATCATAATATTAGGCGGAATTATTGTTAGTCTGGTTGATTTATGAGCGCCATCACTCTATCTTTCTTGGGTTTTCTAGTCCATTATGTTCGATAGAAGACTTGATGATAAGACTCATATAATGTTATTTTCTACTTCTAATGGTTGATGCTCTGAATTACATTTATGCAATTTACATTGTCTCAATCACAATTGTTTCCAGTGCGTATGGGTGATATTCTTCTTCTGGATTTTATCTGGGACTCATCGAGCTTTTTATCATCCAATATGGGTTGTATTCTAGGAAATTCAATATAGCTTCACATCTTGGATTTCATTATCTCGTCTTCTTATCATTCTTATTGTTTAATCTATCAAACATGGTTCATCTATAAAAGATATTCATTGGTCAGAAGTAATTACATCTATTACGGTTATGATTCCTGGTTCAATCATGGAAGTATAATTATACAGATTTTAGGTTTTTAGTGGTTGTGTTCCTGTACTGGTTGTTACTGAAACTACATTCGATTTTCCTCTTGTATTTAGGAGTGCACTATTGATGTTGAGGTATTGTTCTATCTATATGGTCAAAACATCAATCTTATTATAGTACTATGGTTTTTAATGTATTCGATGGTTGTGGCTTCGGAATAGTTCAAAGCTTCAATGTTAATAATTGAAATAGCTTTATTATATATAATCCCTTTCTAGTTTTTGTGAAAGGGTTGACATCAGGAAAAGTGTAAACGGTGGAAGATCAAGCTCAAATTTGTATATTGGTTATCATTCCTCAAGTAATCTTGATTAATGTCAAAGAGTTAAAATGAGTTGTTATGTTTCGTTTGAGTTAATGCAGTTTTTAAAGATCTTTGATTAGTATTCTGAGGGAATTGTGATAGATTGTATGTCTGGGTTGTCTTGACAATATGAAGAAGGGATTATTCTGAAATGTTACTATCTGATAGATAAAATTGACTTGGTTATATTAATCAGAGTGGGTTATTCATTTGAAAATTTAATTGAGTTATACGCATTTGAGTGTATCCTCAGGTTTGGGAATAAATTTTGTGCATTCACGGGTAAATAGACGGATAGTCTGAATGAAGAATTCATATTCTAGAAGACATGATACAGAATTATATCTATCAGAATAGTTCTAATCGAAAAATTTTATTATGAGTTAAAGTTGTTCCATTGTTGAATTTATCGTACTTGTGAAAATAATATTGCTTGACGCTTTCCTAGAAAAGGGGAACAAATATCATGTAACACCCCGAATTTTTGGCCTAGAAGAAATAGGTTTTGAACAAGGGAACAGTTAGGAGATTGCACAGAAATATTTAGTTGTGCAAGGAAGTGACATAAATGAATGTCTGCTTAAGTGGTTATGTGATTTAGGAGTGTTGGAAGTGTCTGAGAAGTCAGGGGTTCAAGCCTTGGCTTATGGAAAATTTTTATTTTAAGTGAATAAAATCCTTGGATCTAGATAGTAGGTTCTTAAATTATTGTGGTTAAAATATGATGTAAAGGAGTTGTTGGTCTAGTGGTAAGGGGCGTGTGGAGTGTACATGGGGTCTAAGGTTCGAGTGGTGGCGCATCAAAGAGGGAGTATTTATTTTGCTACCTAATTCGTGTGGGTGGTAGAGTTGGATCGAAATACTGATAAACGGAGTTTGAACTGGTCATAGAGAGAATTGAGAAGGGATATTTGGAGAGATTTGAGGAGAGAATATTGGGGTCTGGGGAGGTTTTTGTTATGGAGAGCTATATATCATTTCATTTGTTCCTTGTTCTTGATGGGAGATCGGTGAGGTTTTCAAGGTTTTCGCTGCTTCCTCCAACCTGCATTACTTCAATTCCTAACTGGTGGTGGTCAAGGTTGATTGGCAAATTGCTTGGGAACCAAGAGTGCAATGATCATTGATTTTTGGAATAAGAGTGTTCGGAACGAAGGGAATCTGCAAATCACATCAGGTGTGTAACCACCCCACTGTAATTGTAGAACGACAAAAGCCGAAAAGCCGAAATATGGCGTTGAGACCACACGAGTGTGCAATCGCTCATGTGGAAAGCCAAACCTACGAATCATGGGCGATAAACTATAGAGGCCTCCATAAGCATTTCCATGGGCTTAGGCCGTAATGGGCCACGTTGGGCCGAAATGGGCCGTGTGGGCTCAATGGGCTTGTGGGCCCCACATGGATGAAATCCACGATTTGTGGTAAATCCTGGACTGGGTTGTGTAGATCTCATAACCGTGGCAAAATCTAGGCTGAACAGCCACACGAGCGTGTGGGCCAACTTGGGCCAAGAAATGGGCCTTGGACCATTTACACTATTATGACTGAAATACCCCCATAGGGTAGAATGTCCAAAATAAACCCCATAGGGTAGAATGATCAAAATACCCCCATAGGGTAAAATGACTGAAATACCCCTATAATGTAAAATGACCGAAATACCCCCATAGGATAAAATGACCGAAATACCCCCATAGGGTAAAATTACTGAAAACCCCCATAGCATAAAATGACCGAAATACCCTCATAGGGTAGAATGACTGAAATACCCCCATAGGGTACAATGACTAAAATACTGCCACAAGGTAAAATGACCGAAATACCCCCATAGGGTAAAATGACTGTTATATCCCTAAGAGATGAAATGAATGTTATGGCCTTATGTTATGTATGACTGATTTGCTCTATGATATGTATGACTATGATTGAGCATGACATTTTGCATACACGTATGATATTATGTCACGATATATTACATGGGGATGGGTTGTTATATTTGGAGGAAGTGTACCGTACTGATAAGGTTGCACGGGTCGCCCAAGACGACTGTAGACCTACTGATGGCTATATTTGTAATACCTCGAAAATTACTACAGTAAGAAAGTAGATATCCTTGATAGTAAAATAAGGAAATAAAGTGACAAAAAGGGAAATTTTGAGTTATGGCAACATTGGGAATTATATTATGACATATTAATTTAAGAAATGATTAAATCATAAAAGTGAGAAAAGTTTTGTTGCCCAAGAGTAAATACTCAAAATTTGAGGGATTAAAGTGTAAATACAAAAAAGTTGAAGGACCAATAGTGTAAATATTTTAAGGGTGGAATAATCTATAAACTAAGGAAAATGAATGAATTAGGACCAAATTGAAAAGGTGAAGAATTTTGAGGGACTAAATCACAATTTTACCAAATTAAGTGATGACTCAAGGATGGAATTTTTAATGATTATAAAGGGCAAAATGGTCAATTAGAAGAGGGGAATCTAGAAGATAAAGATGATGTTGGAGATATTTTATATTAAATAAATAAATAAATATTAGTTTATTGATATTTTAATTTGATTTTTAAATGATATTTTATTATTTTATTAGTATTTTATTTAGTATATATAAGAAAAGGAAGACGAAGAGTCATCCATTCCACCATATTTCCATGCAACTAACGTGAGAAGAGAGGAGAAGAAAGAAAGTTTTGTTTTCTTTACAATTTGGTCATTCCACCAAAAATTTACCATTTTCACCTAGAAATCAAAATAATTTCCGTAGGTTACAAGAGAGAACAATAACAAGGAGACAATGGGGAGCTAGAATATCAAGTAAGATTGAAGAAATAGAAGCTGGAGGAGAGAGAAAATCAAGTTAAAGATTGAAATCAATAGCACACGGTAAGAACATCAAGATTTCAATATATTTTTAAGTTTGATATTATTGAAAAAGCATGGAAATAATGTTATAGTAGAGTTTTCTTATATAAGGTCTTATGTTCTTGATATATTAGTGAAGAGAAATAAGTGAAAGTGATGGGAAATATTATAGAGAAAGGGAATAAGGGAGTTATACACCTAGTAATCAACATTTTGCACTACAATAGTTTTGGATAGCAGCAGTAGGTTAAACATGAAAAATCACTATAAATTGTGGAAATATAATTAGAGTATGAATAAAATATGGAAATAAATCTTGTTGAGTCTAGTTTCTCATAGAAGAAACGGTGTAAGAAATGGAATTAAATCATGAGATAATAAATTATGTTAGATAAGGTCAGAATGAATTCGGGTTCCCCTGTTTTGATTCGAAAAATCATTAAAATTGTACAAAAATAATTAAGAGTTATAATATATATTTTAAAATCATTAATGAGTCTATTTTCAATAGAAACAAACGAGAACATCACCCAAATTTTGTACAAAGAGATAATTAATTTTTAGTGAAGAGGGGTCGGAATTGTCAAACAGTGAAACAAAGGAAAATTTAAAGAATAAACTGAACTTATTGGCTAAACCAAAGATTCTAAAAATTTTATGGTAAGAATATATGTGAGTTTAGTTTCAGAAAAAAATTGCAGATCTCAATTCAGAGTTCTGTAGCTTAAGATATAATTAATTTAGTGACTATGACTCAAGTGAACAACTTGTTTTGAGTAAACAAGTTAATAGTGGTATTATGTATATATCAAGTATGTGGAATGGAGTAGAAGAGAGTAAAAATATATGTGAAAATATGAGTTTATTTTAAAATAGCTAATTTACATGTTTTAGGTTCAGGGACTAAATTGAATAAAAGTAAAATTTTTAGGGTAATTTTGTAAAAATGTCAAAAAGTGACCAAATTGCATGAAATGAATTATTTTATTATTTAAATTAATAAATTGAATGAAATATTAATTTATATCAAGATTGGGTGGAAATTCGAGGAAAATAGAAAATTACCAAAATGTCCCTAACTTTTGGTATTTCTGCAATTTAGCCTGGTAAGTTCGTGTAACTTGAATTATATTCTTAGATGATTGAAATATATATATTGGATTGAGAAATTGATTTGAATTGTGAACATGAGAAATTGTGAATTGAATGAAATGGAAATGAAGCTTTGAATTACATGAGTAAATATCGGGTCTCGTAGGCCCTATTTGTTATGAATATAATATTTCGAGGATATGTTGTAAGGAATTATAAAAGCACGTTAAAAATTTGAAAGTTTTAATTTGGATGAAATTTTGTAACTCGGTTTAATACGTATGCAAATGTATGTCTTCTAGTAATGCCTCGTACCCTATTTCGGCGTCGAATACGGGTAAGGGGTGTTACAATGTGACATCCCCAGATTCGGTCATAACGTTAAGACCGGGTTTGGGTGTTATAATATACCGTTTATTTTACTGGCAGCTTTGCTGCAATACTGTTTAGTGTCGCAACCGGTGCTAATCTTGGTGTGTCTGGCTAGGTGGGTTGATTTTATCCCCACATGGTGTGCTTGGCGGGACGTAGTGGTGTGTAGAGGCTGGATTGGGTAGGATTTCTAACATCATATCTACACTAATTAATGATTTTGTACTGTTACTGCATCGATTAATGATATTACCTACTGTTCACTGCATGACTGATATCTGTTATTGTTATGGGCCAAGGCCCTACTGATAATATTACTGAAGTTGGGCAAAGGCCCTACTGATTTCTGGCATTGTGATGAGCTCAAGCCCAATCATTTACGGTTACTGGAAAGGGCTTAGGCCCACACTAGACTGGACTGTTACTGCAACGGGCTCGGGCCCAAACTGCATTTATCTACTGTTTAATTGACCGTTTGCTTATTAGGGGATTACACACTGAGTTTTCGTAAAGTCACCCCTCTGTTTAATTGTACAGGAAATCCCCAATTGTAGGCGGGTCGGTGTTGCGAGGGACTCGGAGGTGGCCACACAACTACAGTTGTTCTACACTTGCTTTTATTTAAATTTTAAGTTTGTGTTGGGTTTTGTTTAATTAATAATGTCATTTCTATTTGTTTAAATTTTGTGGGCTTTTGCTTACTTATTTTAAACTACTAATTTAGTAGAAGATGAATTTACAAAATAATTATTGTTTTCAAAGACACGGAATTTAAACATTAGAGTTTTTAAAAGCTCTACGATTTTAGATCAACCTATTATAACAATAACAGATAACAAGGCAAACATTTTGAATAAATGATTTGTTAAATAATAGTAAAGAGCTTTTTAAACTTAGAAACGCATTTTTTACCAACAAGTCCAATTTTCGAAAGATACTTCAATGTTACACGCCAGATTTGACCATAACGTCTAGGCCGGGTTTGGGGTGTTACATATCAGTTGAGAGTTACAGATGCAACAACGTCAGAAGCGTTAGTCAGAGTTTGATAATTTTGGTTTCTAAGTTATGTTTCGACAAACGATTACTGGGCCTTTCCCGGTAGTTATACTAGTAATGATAAAGTGATTATAGGAGAACAACAAAGCTACTCAGTTAAGTTCGGGTATAGTATCAAGTGCTAAAATGAGTTCGGAGTCTATATGAGTTATGATTGATTTTTGTGGACTTCAATTGAAAAGGTGGAAGAAAGACTTGACTTAATAGTTGTACCAGGTGAGAAATTTCGAGGACGAAATTTTCGTAAGAAGGGAAGAGTTGTAAAGCTCGTTTTCCAATGGTGTCAAAAATAGTGGTTTCGGGGCCACCAAATCCAACGAGTAAGTTTGTAAAAATTATATTTAATATTTACGAGTTAATTGTGAATTTTTAAAAAAAGAAATGGTGGGTTTTGATATAGTAATTTTTGTTGTATAAATGATTTATTAAGTTCAAGTGGTTTTAGAAAATGATGTATCGGGACCTCGTTTCTCTAAATCGAGCCATAATTATTTTTACAAATATTTACAGAGTTTAATTAAGGTGGTATTAAAGTTTTTTGGAAAATTTTATCGTTTCTATAGTTAATTAATCAAAATGGACTAAATCATGTAAAGTACAATAGTTGTCTTATATAACGTAAGGTATTAAATAGCTATAGAACTTTAAAGTGGAAGTTCATATATGGTAAATAGACCGTTAAATGTGATAGTGGATGTGCATGGCTTGGCAATAGTGTAATTTTTAAGGTTAGGTAAGGGTAATTTTGTAAATAAGTAATAAAAGATAAAATAAATAAAGCAAACAAAGTTGTCATCTTTTCATTCTCTCTTTCAACCAAAAATACCAGCAAAAAGAAGCCATGGAATGTTGAAAATTTCAGTAAAATAAATCCCTTCCATGTAAGCCCCTAAATTATCAGTTTCTTGTGATGTTTATGTTTTTGAGATCGTTGCAACTAGGTCCAGCTAGCCCGTACCTTCGATTTTGAAATTGTTAAAGAATTTAAAATTTTCCATTGATGAATCTTGTGACTTTTTATGTTGGATGATAAATTTAGAATGTTGATTTATATTTAAAAGTATTTTGTTAAGTGATTTTGATGAATTTTTTGATTGAGGACTAATTTGTTAAATAAATTAAAGTACAAGGATTTAATGTGAAATTTTTGCATAAATGAGCTTTTATGGATACCATGAACATTCGACTAAGCTCCATTCTAGGTAAAAATGGTTAATTTGCATGTTTTGGGATCAGGGAATAAATTGAATAAAAGTAAAACTTTAGGGCATTTACTAAAAATGTCAAAAATGACCAAATTGTATGAAATGAATTTTTATTGCTGTCTAAATTAATATATTGAATGAAATTATTAATTTAGATCAAGATCAGATGGAAAATCGAGGAAAATGGAAAATTACCAAAATGCCCCTAAACTTTGGTATTTCTACAATTTAGCCAGGTAAGTTTGTATGAACTATACTCTGTATAATGTTGATTAAATTGAATGTTATTATATGAAATTTTATTGAAAATGAATCGATATATATAGGTTAGTATACAATTTAGCTTATAACGAAATGAGGAAAATTCAACGACGCACGACGACTATCAAGTCCGGTTTGAACTTTAAGAATATTTAGGATACAAATGACATATCATTAGGGGTTACCGTGTTTTAGGTGCTGGTCTCATACTTCCTACGGATGGCTAAGTTTTTGGCATGTGTTGCGGTTACTTTACAGCTTGTGTGAGCAGCACCGTATAGCTACGTCTTGACTGACAGCTTGTGTGAACAGACCCATTTATAGCTCGAGAGAGAACACTTTTATGAGATATGAGATAGTAGTGGTTTCGACCACATGTTAGCACTTTGTGTGCAAGATTCCCTAGTATCCGATATTATTCTAGTGGTTCAATGGGAATTGTAATGTTACAAGACGATATGAGTTTGATACGAACTAATATAGGTATATAAATATTAAATACACAGAAAGGATGGTACATGATATATTGATATATTACAATGGATGATATATTTATGAAGAAACGGTAAGAGAATGATATGTATCATGACATGTACATATATGACTATCTTTTATATGTTGATACATGGAAATTTTGTAAGTGGAGACGAGTTGCAAACTCAAGTGTGATATGTTGAGAAAATAAGGTTATCAAGTTGAATTTATATGAAATCTGTTCAAGTATGCTAACATGTGTTGTTGTTTGATGCTTAAGCAAGTTCCAAGTTGTTGGTTGAATGGTATTCTGTTTACTTAGAAGTTGCATTCGAATGGTAAGTGCTCAAATGAAAATATGCTTGTACTCATGAACAAGTGGTAAGGTTTGAAATTATGCAATTTCTTGTGAAATGGTTTATTATCTGATTAATTCTAAAAGAGCTATGTTTAAATGCACTAGCTTGGGGCTACGGTTAATGATATTCTTTTGTCTTGTGTATTATGCATATGAATTGAGTGATGAGAAAGGGAATGATGAGTTGAATTGATGATGTTATTTAAGCTAAAGAAACTAAATGTAATGGGAAGTAATGAAATGCAAATGAAAATTAATTAATTTGGAAGAGTTTAAAGTTGTTGAAAATCCTACTATGTTAATCAATTAATTTGGCCAAATTGAGTACATGGTTATACATGTTTTAATGTTGTCATTTGAGGTGCCTTAGGGAATATTGGTTGGATGTTATTATACCATATGTTTGGCTTGATTATGCATGATTTTGGTGCCTTTTGAGGGCTTATGTATATGTACAAAAGGGATTATAGGGCACTTTGAAAACGGCGAGAAAAAATGGCTTGTAAAATAGCCTATTTTCGTCTACACAGGTAGAGACACGGACGTGTGTCTCAGCCGTGTGTGACACACGGTCAGGCAGCACGGCTGTGTGTCCTCTGTAGTTTTCAAAGGGTTGCATGTCAAGTTTTACACGGCCTAGTAGACGGGCTGGGTTACCCCAGCGGTTTCTAAATTTTCGTCTTTTCCCTAAAATTTCTATATGTTTTTGATTTAGTCTTGATTTGTTTCGTATAAGGGACAATATGTATGCTATTGATTTGTTTTACTTTGACTGATGATACGAATTAAATGTACTAAAATTTTTGAAAGTTCTAATATGTAAACTCTGATAATGCTCGGTAACCCTATTTCGACGACGGATACAGGTTAGGGGTGTTACAAAAATTTTTTGGCAATGATCATTCTGAGATGCCACCATCCCTATCGGAAAACCATTCAACCATGCTCTAGCATGATCTCTGAAATGAATATGGAAATAGTTCAGGTTGCAGGGCGTATTTGGGAACACCCTGTTGCCTGAACGAGTCATAGACTTCTAGGAAAAGTCTTAAATGTAGTCATCGATATTCAGTAGGAACCCATTGAACTATCCTACCATTTGCAATATCTAAAATATTACACGTTTCAACTCAAAATGCTGAGCTTGAATGGGCGTTCTGACTATCCCTGGGTTCAAATCATCTAGAATTGGAACAACATGCTCACGAATGGGCCTATCTCAGTCATCTATCACACGAGGAATAGGAATGTGAACATCCTGGCCATTCGGATGCAATGGATCGTCCATACCTGGATCATTTCTGATCCTAGCCATATATCACAATTCTATTCTCCTTCTTCGCAAAGTTCTCTCGATCTCTAGGTCAAGAGGATATTCTTCGTTAACAGGAATGCCTCTCCTCATGCAGTGATTTAAATCTTGTAGGAATTATATACATCTAGGTTAAATAAAACTAATAGAGCTAAATTAAATAACAAAACAAAATTTCACCAAATTACCGATCTCCGAAAATGGCGCTAAAAAATTGTCATGTGTGAAAATAGTATGCGAAATGTGCAGGTATACATGTCGAATCAGTTAATATAATGATAAGTAAGATCGTCTCCACAAGGATCATTTATGACTAATTTGGTTACGTTATTGCTATTAAGTGTATGAATTATGTTGTGTCAAAATAGTGACAGAAATGTAATGATAATTAAAATGATGTTAATGTATGCAAAATGTAAATAAACAAATATAACACAAAATACTATTGCAAACATATCAAGGCAAGAATGAGAGGATCAAATATGTTGAATGGGAAGGTTCAAATTACTAGGAATCTACCCGTATAAATAAAAAATGCCTCAGCAAACCCTTAACCATTTTACCACTTAGAATGGATCTAAGATAGTCTACTTTTTTTGAAAGTATAATCTCAAGTTACCCCACCTAATGCTATATATGTCTATAGGTCCCAGATGTGATTTCCAACATTGATTTCTCTATGTTTTGTACAAGCACTACTTTATGTCTAGAAACTACTATGGGTATTCTGTCGAGCAATGACTTGTATCATTCAATTTCAATCCAAGTAGCCTAACCTTTTCAAAATTAGATTATGTTTATAAGCATACTAAACATTCATCTATTTCTAGAGGCTACATGCATGCAATTCAAGAAGAACAAATTGGATGAAATTGTAATTTAGATTACATCAAAGCTTCAACATTAAGAGAAAATTAGAAATACTATTCAACATGAGTTGGTTATTCAAATCCAAATTTGAAATACTATTCAACATCTTAAACATTAATCCTACAAATAAGCAATGTAAAATAAAATAAGGAAGAACTTTAGGAAGGATACTTTGCTGATCTTGCCCTCATCTGTGACGTTGTAGTTTTTTGCAAAAACCTAGTTGACTACCTTTATCCTTTTCCTCACGTTCTGCTTACTTTCAACTAATACTGCCACCCTCTATTTCTGCTTCCAAATCCTTCCTATGAGAATGTCTTGTTTTCTCTCTCCTTATTTTCTGGATCTTCCTAACATCTTATAGGGTAGATCCTCCTCTCAGAACACAATTTTTCCTCCCTCTTTTTCAGGTAGATCTTTCTGGTACAAGTATAGCTAGCTGAGAGTTGCATGAATTGAGTGCTGACTCTGTGTCTTCTTGGAATTATCATGGCATCAATGTTGGTAATCTGTCTAACCTTTTTCCATTAAAAAACTTCACTCCTTCATGTCTTTTCCTCATTCTACACCTACCATTCAAACACAAACATATCATTTACACCCATAAGTAAAAGTAACATAATAACATTTAAGTAGAATCCAAGCTTCATGATGAAATGTTCTAAAAATACAAATATAATAACCTAAAATACAAATACATCTACTTAAGTACAAACACCTAACCAAGTCTAAAGGCCTAAAATATAACTCTTTTTAAGAGTTATCAATCCACTAAGCGGTACTGGATATATATGGTAAGAAGGGAATGTGTTGATGATTTTTCTTTCTTTGGTTCTACGATTTAGTTTTCTTAAGATTAAAATATTCTCTTCTTCTTCACTAAACTGGAAGATATGGTTTATGGGATTATCGTTGGAAATTTCAACCTCCTAGTAAGTTTAGTAACTCTGCATGTTAGGATTTTGAAAGAGTAAGGATGTGAGCAGTATATAAATAGTAAGATATGAATAAGAGTCACTGCATGGGGGTCGTCTGAAATTGAGATGTTAGAAATTTCTTTGTAATTGAGTTTTTTATGGTGATTCAATGTTCCTTTAAGCAATTGCTTTTACTGTTTAGAAAGGACGAATTAGTTTTGAGCTCCGAGCTATAGTATTGGTGAGTATGATGTGAGTCTTTATTCTGACTCTTGCTTGTTACTATTCAAGTAGAAAATTATGTGATGATAACATCTCATGCAACTAGTGAATATATATGGGTTGTATTATCATAAAGATGTTGCATGTCAATAAATGAGAATAAGATGATGTGTGCTAAGTATGCATGAAAAATTTGATATGAGGGTGTATGAATCAGTCAGGTATGTGAAAAAATCTAGGTAACTTCATTCTGTGTTAATTAAACAAACACCCATTCATGATGCCTCCTGTAGGGCAAGTATATTGCTAACTGGACAAGCAGATTAGGGTGACAATAAGAACACTCATGGTGTAGCCTCCAATGAGATGTAAATTGGACAGGCAGATCATGGTGTAGCCTCCTATTAGATGTAAATCAGACAGGCATATAAGAACACTCATGGTGTAGCCTCCGATGAGATGTAAATAGGACAGGCAAATCACAGTGACAATAAGAACACTCATGGTGTGGCCTCCGATCATATGTAAATCAGACTAGCATATCACAACATGAGGATGAAATGTGTAAGACCATATGTTAGAGAACCGTAGCATTGTAGGACAATGAAAATATGTAGAAGACCATGTGGGAAAAACCCCATGGCATCTCCTGAGTTTGTCCGACGGGACAATAAACATATAATTATTTGTGATGCCTTTGTGACAGGTTCTATAAGGTCGTTCTGATGTTTTTGGCTAAGGCCTGGGTGGCATATTCTGTGGTATTTGTGCAGCATATTCTATAATGCCCTAAAGGCGAAGTTTGGACAAACGTTTTTGTGTTGTGATCTGGGTAAGTTCTAAGACTTTTTTGCTAATTGATACTATGATAAAGATTTGGTAAGTGTAAAGGTATCTCCGTTTGGTTTGTCTTATGGTGGAATTTGAATATGACTTAAGGGATACTTTTGAAAGAGTTCTTAGTGGCGTTATCTGAGGGGTGAATCCACCATAGTAGTCTATCGACATAGGGCATGTCAATAGTCATGAGTAGTCTAATAGTTGTCAAATTTGAATTTTCTTCTAATATGTTAGGAAATAATATGAACTATCTGGTATCTGCCATATCTGTGATATTTATGTGTCAAATATAGAGGTTATCTAGAGTCTATGTTGTTCGCCAAGCTGGGTGTACTCCTGATTTGTATCATGGTTGTCTAGGATTCCTTGGGATGATTTAAAATGTATCATCCATCAAAAGAAGCTGGGATTTGACTGGTAAATCTAAAAATTTTCAATTCACTACGAGAATCAGCCAAAGGTTGAATCCGCATGAAGTTCATCTTAAGAATCCGCTAGTATGAGTATTCGCCAAGAGTAATCTCTGTAAGTATACCATTCCAGATTAAGTATTCAAGGACCGTCTGAATGAAGATCTGCAGAGGGTAAGATCAGTATGGAGTTCTCTATAAAAGATCAATTAGTTAATTATTTGCCAAGAGTAGTATCTATGAGTACCCGTCTTGGGGGAGAGGTATTCAATGTTTATTTAAAAGAGAATTTGTTGAAAGTTGGCTTTGTGTAGATACTCTTTTGAGAAGTACATTTGATTTTCTGAAAAAGAAATGAGATATGTAGTGATTGGTGAAATTTGGAATCAGTCCAAATAGGAACTTTTGAATTGATGGTCAAGTACGGAAGTTGGTGTATATGTATATGCCAATATAGGAAAGTATCCGCCAAGGACAGAAACGAAATCTGAAACCTTCATGATGGGTAGTTCATCTAGAAATGCTTCAAGGTAATCTAGGTTAAGACTCACTAAGTTCACTTGAACTTATATGTGTTTGTTCATGCAAGTTTTATTTACCGAACGGGTACTCTAGGTGGACCAAGCCAAGGGTGCACCAAGTAACAGTTCAAGTTGCGACATTATGCATACAGAGGGCACCATAGAAGTATGGCGTTTAGTTCACCACGCCACGTAGAGTCTATCTATAACAAGAGTTGAGTTGTCAAGTCACATACTATTTTTGAACTTTGATGTAATTATATAATCTATTCTTTCATTTTAAGAACAACACGAAAAGAAATAATAAATAATTACTCTAGAATACTTGTATGCCGATTGTAAAAAAATTGTTAACTTTTTATGATGTAATATCTGATATCATGATCCAGTGATTCGAGTCAAGTAAAGGGCGTTATAGGATAAATTGTATGGGAATGATTTAGTTTACTATTTTAGCATCCTATAGCTCAAGTCAAATGACTGGACCAGGTGTAGGGTGTTACATTTAGTGGTACCAAAGCTATGGTTTAGTCGATTCTAGCATCCTATTATGGTATAGGTGTAGGGTGTTACATTTAGTTTACTATTATAGCATCCTATAGCTCAAGAAATACATGCCACAATAACTTGTATATTGTGTGATACTTTTGATCCAATCTAACTATGTTTTCTCTTATAGATTTACGATTTCAACTGAGTCTAATCATGCTGAAAATGATAAGGATAAAAGTAACATTCCAACTTTCGAATAGGAAGCAAGTCAGAGTATACCTATATCTCAAATACCGGGAAGTAAGGATCGTGGTGCCTTCTTCAAAATGATGAATGAGTGGTTTACTCAGTTTATGCGAGCTAATCTGATGGCTCCCTAACCTCCACCCCCATATATGCCTCCCTCGACACCTATTCGTCCACAAAACCTAAATCGGGTAACTCTTCACCGACCCCCTACAGATAAAATCCAAAAAATGAAGAGCAGAAGAATTCCAAGGATTGTATAATGATAATCCACCAAAAGTTGAGTATTGGCTAGAAAATACGGAGTGTGTTTTCGATGTATTAAACTGCTCACCTAAAGATAGTTTAAAATGTGTTGTTTCATTATTGAAAGAAGATGCTTACTAGCGGTGGGGTACCTTAATATCAGTGGTTCCAAGAGATCAACTAACATTAGGATTCTCTTAGAATGAGTTAAAAAAGAAATATGTCAACAAATTGTATCTGGAAGGTAAGAAACTTGCGTTCATGGACCTGAAATAGGGAAATAGGTCGATTGCTGAGTACGAACGCAAATTTGTGAATCCATGTAAATATGCCCGAGAACAAATAACTTCAAAGGTTGAGATGTGTGCCAAATTTCAGTGGGGTTTAAATTAGAATATTCGAGTGATGGTGGGAGCACTAGATATTAAAAAACTTGTGTTGTTATCCAAGCGTGCTGAGAAGATAGAAGCAATCTAGACTGAAAAGAAATGATAAAAAGATAAAAATGAAAGCTCAAGTAAGTGAAGCACGTCAAGAAATTTCCCAACCCCTCCGCCTAAGAAGTCGAGAGATTTAAAAAGTCAGTCTGCTCCTTCTATAGGGAATATGAGAAAGGGTATATTTCGACAAACCCC
Organism: Gossypium raimondii; assembly: GCF_025698545.1. Taxonomy (NCBI): domain Eukaryota; kingdom Viridiplantae; phylum Streptophyta; class Magnoliopsida; order Malvales; family Malvaceae; genus Gossypium; species Gossypium raimondii. Next base: position 17,973,414 of record NC_068572.1, on the reverse strand, counting down.
TTCGAAGACTTAGGCTAGTTCAGTAGTAAGTGCTAGTATTGTTAAGAATAAATGCACATCTGCTTGTGAACATTGTGAAAAACTGATTTCGATGTTTCTAGATTTAAAAGATGAGCTTATTTTCAATATGGTTAACTTGAACATTTCATAAGAGATTTTCTAAATAAAGTTGAATCAGGTTAAGAACAAGTTACCAGATCAGCGTCTGTTTCTTAGAGGGGTAGATGACTGAGACCTGGAGCTAGTCGCAATGAAGCATGTTATACAACTGTTAGACCGGAGGCTCAAACACCAGTTATAGCCTATGGGATTCGTGCTAGAGAGGAGGTTACGACACCTGACGTCATTGTTGGTACTTTTACTCTTTCTAATGTTACGCATTGATTAATCCTGAGTCAACACATTCTTATATATGCACAAATTTGGCAATAAAAAAGAATTTACCAGTAGAGTCCATTAATTTTGATATTAGGGTGTCAAATTCGATAGGTCAGAGTATGATAGTTAATAAATTCTGTAAAAACTGTCCATTGAAAATTTGGGGTTAGAAATTTCCTGCTGATTTGATGTTATTACCATTCGATGAGTTCAATGTTATTCTCGGTATGGATTGGCTAACAATTCATGATACATTTGTTAGTTGGAAGCAAAAATGGAATGTTTTGAAACGTCTGAACGGTGGTTTGATTCGTAATGAAGTAGACAGATCTAATTGTGTTACTAGCATAGTATTGACTTTTACTACTCAGAAGTTGATCTGAAAACGTACTGAAGCCTATCTGGCATATGGATTAGATACTCGAGCATCTGAATTAAAAATAGATCAGGTCCCAACAGTGCGAGAATTTACTGATATTTTCCTTGAAGAATTACCTAAGTTACAGCCAGAAAGGGAAGTCGAGTTTGTGATTGATATTGTACAAGGGACTGCTTTGATATCTATTGCACCGTATAGAATGGCACATACAGAACTTAAAAAGTTAAAGCACAGTTGCAAGAATTAATACATTAGAGATTCATTAGACTGAGTGTATCACTATGGGGAGCTCATATTTTATTTGTGAAAAGGAAAGACAACACTTGAGGTTATGTATCAATTACCGACAGTTGAACAAGGTGGCTGTAAATAATAAATATACGTTACCATAGATTGATGATTTTTTTAACTAGTTAAAAGGAGTGACTACTATTTTAAAAATTAACCTGCGATAGGGAGATTACCAGTTCTGAGTTAAAGAACTAGATTTTTTTGAAAACAACGTTTAGAGCTTGATTTGGCTATTACGAATTTCTTACTATGTCGTTCGGTTTGACGAATGCCCTTGTTGCATTCATAGGTTTGATGGATGAGTGTTTCAGCCATATTTAGATCAGTTTGTAGTTGTTTTCATTGATGACATTTTGATTTATTTGAATAATGAAACTGAGCACGATCAACATTTTAGAGCGATGTTGCAAACTTTGTGCGAAAAGCAGCTTTATGCCAAGTTCAACAAATGTGAGTTTTGGTTGTCTGAGGTTAGGTATTTGGGGCATGTGATTTCTGGGGATGGTATTCAGGTTGATCATAACAAGATTTCTATAATTTTGAATTGGAAATCTCCATGAAATGTTATTAAGTTACATAGCTTTCTAGGTTTGGCAGTTTATTATCGGCATTTCGTGAAAGGGTTTTTGATAATTGTTTTGTCATTGGCAAAACTACAACAAAAGATGTTCAAGTTTTCTAGACTAATAAATGTCAACAGAGTTTTGATCAGTTGAATAAAATGTTAATAGAAGCTCTAGTGCTGACTCAGCCTGAATCTGAAAAAGAATTTACAGTTTACAGCGATGCCTTGTTGAACGGGCTAGGTTGTGTTCTTATGAAGGATGGCAAAGAAATAACGTATGCCTCTCGTCAACTGAAACCTTATGAAAGAAACTACCCAACACATGACCTTGATTTAGTTGTAATCATGTTTGCTTTAAAGATTTGGTGACACTATTTGTACGATGAAAAATATCATATTTACACTGATCATAAAAGCTTGAAATACTTGATGGCTCAAAAAAAAGTTGAATTTGAGATAGCGTAGGTGGCTCGAATTATTGAAAGACTACAATTTAATTATCGGCTATTATCTTGGAAAAGCAAACGTGTTTTTAGATGCTATGAGCCGAAAGTCTTTATTTCCCTAAAATCATTGAAAACTCAATTGACTATGGAAATCGATGGTTCTATTCTGGCTGAATTGAGAGTTAAATCGACTTTTCTCCAATTAATTTCAATCTCACCAAAAAATGATTCCAAGTTTAATTTGAAGTGTAAATCTATTGAAAATGGTCAGACTACAAAGTTCAGTATCAGTGATGATAGTAATTTGTATTTTAGGGGTGGTTTTTGTGTTCTGAATTATGACATTGAAACATGATATTCTGAGTCAAGCACACAGCAGTGCCTATTTGATTCATCATGGTCATACGAAAATGTATAATGATTTGAATCAAATGTACTAGTGGCCAGGTATGCAATGTGAAATATATGAAGTTGTAACTAAATGTTTGGTATGTCAACAGGTGAAAACGGAGCATAATGTTCCATCAGGTCTATTGTAGCCTATAATGATTACAAAGTGGAAATAGAAACGAGTCACAATGATTTTGTATTGGGATTACCGCTGACTCCGAAAAAGAAATATGTCATCTAGGTCATTGTTGATAGATTGACAAAAATTGCACACTTTTTTCTAGTCAAAACGGATTACTCACTCGAGAGGTTAGTTGACTTTTATATCTCTGAGATCTTATGATTACATGGAATGCTAGTATCCACTATTTTCGATTGTGATCCAAGATTTTACCTCCAGATTTTGAAGCAAGTTATATGAAGGTCTAGGTACGAAATTAAATTTTAGTATCGCATTTCATCCCTAGATAGGCGGGCAGTCTGAGTGAGTAATATAGACTCTTGAAGATATGTTGAGATGAAGTGTTATTAAGCTTGAAGGCAACTGGGAGAAAATTTTACCATTAGCTGAATTTGCTTATAATAACAGCTATCAAATGAGTATTAAAATTGCATCGTATGAGGCCTTATACGGATGAAAATGTAGAGCTTCATTATATTGGTCTGGCTTGAGTGAAAGAAAGATTGGCAGTATTGATTTGATTTGATTGGAGAAAGGTGTTGTGATTCGGCAAAAAAGGGAAGCTCAGCCCGAGATTTATAGGGTCGTATGAAATTCTTAAAAGAATCAGACATATAGCTTAACATTTGGCTTTACCACCAAAGTTAGAAAAGATTCATAATTCTTCCACGTATCGATGTTACTTCATTACCGTTTAGATCTGTATATGTGATATCCACTAATGAAATGGAATTACAGTCAGATTTTTCAGACAATGAAGAACCAGTGAGAAATCTAGCTCGAGAAGTGAAAGAACTTCGTAATAAAAGTGTACCATTAGTTAAGGTTTTGTGGCATCGACATGGTATCGAGGAAGCCACGTGGTAAAAAGAGGAATCTATGAAATCTTAGTACACTAATCTATTTTCTGGTAAGAATTTTGTGGATGAAATTTTCTTTAAGGGGGGAGAGTTGTAACAACTCGTTTTTAGTGGTTTTGGAAACAGTGGTTTTGGGACCACCATTTCTACATGTGAGTCCATAAATATTATTTATAAAATATTTACAAACTTTTTTAAGTGTCGTATTAAGTTTTAGTCCAGTAGTTTTGTCATTTTTCTAGTAAATTAATCAAAAAGGATTAAATCGTAAAAAATGCAAAAGTTAAATCACTATTGAATTTTATTAATAAAAGTGTTTAAAACGAATTTTTTTTCAGGATTTATGTTGAAATTTGCCACATTTAAACATTTTTGGTGGCTTAAATTAGTGGAATTATATGATTATTATATGTTATAAAATAAAATGTTTTTAGTTAAAAGTAAAACAAAAAAACGAAAAATACATTTGTCATCTTCAACCACGGGAAAGCTGATACTAAAAGGCGGGAGAAACCTAGCTCACAGTTTGTTTGTTCTTGCATATTGGTAAGCCTTTTATAATCTGTTTCTTGTAGTTTTTATGTTTTTCAAATACTGGGAGCTTGATTTAGCTAACCCAATGACTATTTCGTGAAACTGTTAAAGTTTGTTAAAGATTCCATTGCTATTTTCTTGAAGCTTTTGTGGTTATTTGGTTAGTTTAGAAGCTTAGATACGTTAATGGATTGGTGTGTAAAGTAAAAGTTATTAGTTTTGAACTTAGGGACTAAAATGTAATAAGTTCAAAATGCCTATGAAATTTTTGAATCTTTGTGTTCTATTGGACTATTGGAGGATTTAATTGAGACCGATTTTGAAATCGAAGCTCAATTATGAAAGTTATATTAGTTTCGATTTTAGGGACTCAATTGGGATAAGTACAAAATTTGGAGATTTATTGTATAATTAAAATTGAACTATTATATGTTGTTCATAGATTGTTATGTGTTATTTGGATTGGTTAATTAAATCAAATTATACTTTAGATCAGGAATTTCAAAGGCCGGAGGACGAATAAGGAACATGAAAAATTGTCGACTAGTCATTGTTTGTTAAATTGCTACGATTTCGACAGGTAAGTTTCGACACTATAATTTAAATAGTTTATGTTGATGTGTTATATTAGAATTGTTAATATTGATTGTTGGTGAGCTGGAACTGTGTTATAATGTGAGATAAATCCTGATGAAATTAGTAAAAATCTTGTATACAAGGTAATGAGCTTTGCCCAGGTTCCAAGCTCTTGCAAATGTTGTAGGCTCGAGAATACAGGAATAAGTTTCGAGCTCCTGCATATGTTACGGAATCAAGAATACAGGTTTGGGTTTTAAGCTACTGTACATGTTGTAGACATGAGAATACAAGAATATTAAGCTTTGGTCAGGTTATTCATCGTGTAGGTTTAGCCCTAATGGGTAACTGGACACTGTTGCCTTAACCTATATACAAAGTTCTTTTACGAAGTTTCATTGAGAAATATTGAGAATATAAAATGATAATATGACATTGATGGTTGGCTAAGTAATGTATATGTTTTGGGATACAAGTATAAGTTGGCTTGAAGTAAAAATGTGAACAAATTGTAGTTCTATGTGTGTTTAAGCTCATAACCTTACATGTTTAATGATGTTGTTGAACCTTGAAAGGCATAAGTGTTCAAAATGATAGTGTATGATACAGGGATTTTAGGTAAGAAATTGTTATATTATATAAGCTTACTAAGTATTTTATATACTTATTCATGTTTTTACTCCTTTGTAGATTTTGGATGTTTGGAACGTGTTGATCAGATCAGCGAGAAGCTCACACCTACCGTCCCTTGATTCGATAAATCTTTGAAGTTTGAAAGCTGGTTACTTACGGTATGTATATATGATGTTTACTTTGCAAACTAATGAACATGCTTTGGTACTTTGGTTGTGTATAAGCTTATATATGTAATATTGTGGTGTTATGTGGTTGGTACCAATTTAATACTTAGTAGGTTGATGATGTGGGAAAGTTTTTGAATGGCATTTTTTATATGCTTAGGAAATGGTAAAAAGTGGCTACGGATTTTTAATTGTGTCAGGAAAATATTTACATTTGGTATGATTAAGTTGAATTTTGAAATTGTTTAAGACAATTACAATTATGATATGTTTTACTTAACGAAATAGGTGCATATACTTTAGGCCATTTGGTGATTTGCATATTGGTATTCTAGCTATAAGAATGATAGTTTCATATGTGTGTTTAGGTATGGACAACTTGGCATGAATGGTAAGGAATAGTTGTTGTTTAATAATTGAATCGTGGTGCTTATGGTGGAAGGCTTTGTCACACCCTAAAATTGGGCCTAGGAGTTTTAGGGGTATTTTAGGGATTTTAGCTCTAGTGAGCTCGAGAATTTCGTTAGCAAGGTATTCAAAAATGATTTTATCACTGGCATTTTGAAACTTAAAACAATTTTTGAAAATAATGTTCAAAAGACATTCAATTTTGAAATAAGGACTGATTTGTAAAAGGGTCTAAATTATTAGTTTTTTAAAGGTAATTAAACCAAATTCTAATTTTCACCCTATTTTCTTCCCCCCACCTATAGTTTTCAAAATAGTTTTCTCCTTTTTTCTTTTGTTTGCTGTCCATTGCTCTCCCAAGCTCTACCCATTTCAATTTTGATTCCCAAACTCCATTCCTTTGATTTTTTTTTACTTCTCCCAACATTAAACCTCCATAGTATCTCAAGGAAAACACTCAAAACATTATAGATTTCTCCATTGTTAAGTTTTTAGGTTTTTTGAGTTTTTGATCAAATGCTCGATTTATCATCAACTAAGGTAACGATTCGATTTCTAAATAGTTTTAAATGTTATCTAGTATTTAAAACTATTGTAAGGGCCCAAATCCGTCCAGCCCAATAAAAAAACAACAAAAAAAGATAAAGAAATAATAATAAGTCCATTTACAAAATAAACTGGCCCAAATTACAAACCCAAACTATCTAACTTAACCCTTAAAGCCCCAAACAACCCAAGCCCAAAAGCCTAAAAACTAACAGAAACCCTAGCCCCCTCTATCCCCTAAGCAGCGCTGCTCTTGGCCATGACAGTGGATACGTTGCTCGAGGACTACCCCCTACCATCGTTTCACCAAAATGGCATGGGTGCGACTCCCTATCATCATTGACCTTGCCAGGGATACCTGCAAAGAAGAAAAAAACAAGGACAGAGAATGGAAGGCAGAAACAACAAAAAAGCATAAAAAAAAGAAATCAAATATTATGTAATCGGCTATAAAATCCACAACAATGGATGTAATTTTTTGGAGAGGATTTTTGAAATAGCAAGAACAAAGAAAACGTTTAAAAAAGGTAGTTCATTTTTTATTTTTTGATTCAAAACATAAAAAATAAAAAATAAAAGTTTATTGTTTTTCCTAGTCATCTCGCTTCATGCCACTGTCGGAGACCTTTTCTGACCACAAATACTTTCGAACCCATTATGATTTTCACCGAGGCTTCAACGAAAAGGGACGTGAGGTGGGCAAAGAGCCGAATTTTTCTTTTTTTCTTCGAGTTTAGAAGGCTTAGCCTTCGAATCTAGTTTTGGGAGTCAAAGGGACTAAAAAAGGAAAAAAAATTAACTCCGGCCATCGAAGGCGACGGCCGCCATCGCCGATGACCGGTGGCCATGGCAGAGTGACGACGGCTTTTTGGCCGGGCTTGAAACAGTTCCAGAGAAAAAAGGGGAGGCCTAAGTTTTTGTAAACAAAAAAACTGAACATAAATGATTTTTTTTAAAAATGGTATATATAGGCATCACTAAACGATGACGTTTTGGCCAGGTTTCTAAAGTCCCAAAACGGCGTCGTTTCAGGCTTGACCCAAAACGTGGGAATGGTCTATTTGTGGCCCTAGTCCTTCCGCCTTTAAGCCCTTTTCAATGTGGTCCTAATTTCATTTTTTCCTTTTTTAAATTATACCATTTAATTTTGACTTGCTTTCAGTTTGGTCCTCAAATTGCTGACCCTCTTGGGAATGACGCGTGTCCTAGGTTGGATTAATTACCCTCTGAACCCCCAGACTTTTATATTTCATTTCAGTTTAATCTTTTATATTATGTGTTCTTATAAATTAGACACTACATTTTGTTATATTTTCAATTTAGTCTTTTATTTCCCTTTCTTCATTTATTTTGCAATTCATGCTTTATGTTTTGTCTAAATCTCAATTTAATCCCTCATTTATTTAATTTTTCCATTTTATTTACTATTTCTTTTATTTTAACACTTGAAATTTATATTATTTATATTTTCTTTTACTATGCATTATTATTTTTATCCTTATTATTTTCATTTTTTTTCTTTTATCATTTATATCGGTATTATGGTAGTAATTATGACATGATTATTGCTACTATTACTATGAATTGATGTTCCTATTGCTATTATAGTTGCATTATTATTTACTAGCATGGTATTTTATATTTTATCGTATTTCTATTTTTTATTTCCTAATATCATCGTTTCCTTTTTTCACACACAACCATTTTATTTTATTTTACTATCACCATGCCACGCGTCATGTTTAAATATATTTATCCATTTTTATACTATGCCCAAATAAATCAAATGTACATCGCTTTAAATCTTATATTCGTTTTACTCGACGTATGAGAAATAATTAAAATCGAGGCAGTGTTCATAATTTTTGGAATTTGAGGAGTCGTGCTCCTAACTTACGGAGTATGGCCTCTTTCTAAAACCAAGGTAATCGAATATCCTATTTAAAAATAAAAAACAAGATTTAAGTAATGATCAAATGGTGATTATTCTTGCTTTCGAGGATTTAAGGAATTAAGACTCGAGAAAATTTTGGAGAAATAAGGGAATTTGAGCTAAGGTCCATTCACCGAGCCATGTTTGGTGTGTTGGAGAGCACTAGTTATATGCTACACGTTTTGGGATATATTCGACTCTATGTGTCATTTGGTGTGTTGGAGATCCGTGCATCCGATGTATAATGTGATAAATGCCTAAATGCATATGTGAACTCTATGTAAATGAACTAAAGAATAAGTAATGTCACACTAAAATTAGAAATATTTGTAATTGCGCTATATAGGTTGTTTCGTTAATGCATGATGACATGTTTGCATGGTAGTTGTTTTGATCATTCAATGAGCTTGTAAAGCTCACCCATTCCTTTTTAAACCATTGCAGGTTAGTTGTGTTCCGATGTGAGCGGTGTGGTTTCAAAGGAGTGATCCAAGTAAGACCTTAGCATTATTTGATAGGTGTGGTTTATTTGTTTATGTTTGGGGAAATAAAGGCAATGTGGTAGACTTTTTGCTAGTTTTCTCCATGTTGGTCAAGATGTTTTCATGACTTTATTGCTTTAGAAATTTTGAATATTGATCTTGATATATCGTTTGCTTGCTCGGACATTATTATGTTCTTTTGAACTATTAATATGGATGTTTTGATGTTCTTTTTGGTGATGTGATGGTTGCATTTTGTATTGGTATAAGTTAGAATGTTCTAAATGCTTGAATGTGTTGTATTTTCATGGTCTGGAGTAGAGGTATCGATATTCAAGTTTTAAAAATGATACCTCTGTGATATTTCGATGTGCAGGAAGTTAGTATGGTATTTTGGTATCGATACCTTATCTCGAGTATTGATACTTGGGGTAAAATAATTGATACTTTAATAAAGGTACTGATAAATTTTGAAATTTGATTTTTAGACGAGAAATAGAATGTTGTTTTGGTATCAATTTTCCAATCAGTATCGATATCATTTAAAAGAAATATCGATACCTTTGGTTCAGTATTGATACCTATGTGACTTGTTTTGGAATTTTGCTAAATGGTCCCTATGCATGTTTAGTTATTATTATAAGACTATTTGTTATATGTTTAGCATGTATTAATGAATATTATAGTAAATTTGACTTAAAACTCGTGCATACAGTAATATAATATGGTGTTTCTTAATAATGAGACCATTTATAATGTGTGTGATGTATGATGGTGGTGTGATATCCTGATATTTGGGCCTAGCGAACGAGTCGAGTTTAGGGTGTTACATTTTGTAGTATTAGAGCTTAGGATATTTAACACCCGGACCTAAGTTATTGTTGTACTAATAGGGGTTTTACAACCCATGGATCCAGACACCTATGTGTTTAAGTTATTTTGATTGCTTGGAATTGTTGAAATACATCTAATTGAAATGCCTCCTAAAAGTGTTAATGTGAGAGCTAGTGCATAAGGGAATTGTCCTTTGTGACACCCAAACATGACTGGGACGTCCCAATTTGAATCTGAAATGACACAATAGCCACTGAAGTGACTCTTCAGCTCAAGACCACCTAAAACACACCCCAACCTTATAACACCTCAATTCTAACTAATTAACTATCTAATTTTAATGCAGAAGCGATTTTGTGAACCATTTTTAAACCATTTCTAATTATTTAATCTTAAGGGTATTTTGGTCATTTTACCATCTAAAGTTAAACAAGCTTGTTTTTAGTTTTAAATTATTACCAACCTTCTTTTAGTCAATTTATGCAAGCCCTAAAAATTTCAGTTTCAATCAAGTTCATTTACTAAGTCTAATTATTATTTTATTAATAGAAACTAAAACGTAAATTTTATAAACTTTTAATTCATTACCCAAAATATTATCTAAGAATATTTTTACCAAATTTTAACACTCACAAGTCTAGCTCTAAAATATTATCAAGTTTCCCTATCGTTAAAGGCTTCAATTAATCTAATCAAGTTTTAGATTTAAATTATAATCATACTTAGCAACCATCAATTCCACTCCTTGGAAAGCTACAAATAAACTATGTTAGTATAAAATACAGGCTTCAAACACTATGTTCTCAATCACCATATGACCTCTCGTCAACATACCATAAACCACACAACAACTAAACATAAAAATCAAGCATTAAAGTAATTATAACATCGCCAAAAAAAATGTCCAATGTCCATTACAATTGAATTAAATCTAGTCCCAATAAGTGCTACAATGTCCCCTATTGTTTCTGAAGAAGAATTCTTAAGCTACTACCGAGCCTTAATCTTAGATCAACCTTGCGGTAGCTCCTCAAATATTCATGCCAGAAAAGTCTCTACACAAAGGTGTGAGTGTGTGAGCTTAAAAAGCTAGGTGAATGGTCGTAAAAATAATAAGTAAATCACACCTAATTCATGCATAAATCATGGAAAATTAAGCATTAAAATTTCAGTCACAATATCACATATTATAATCATAATAACATATGATATTCCATGAATAAAATTCCAATTTAATATGGCATATGAAATCATAATTTAACTTATAAACATACACTTATATTGGCATAATACATCCATGACAATATTTAAATGTGTGATCATACATTGGATAAACGGATCTCCAAACTCTTAAATATCAGAAACAGTCGCAGGTTGAGCGGGTCAAGGCCACACGCTCCCTTATATCGCTTCACAGTCCTGTTGAGTGGAGACATGATAGCACTAGAAAAAACATAGGTTTTCCCCTACTTATTGGTTAAATTGTTCCCATTTAGATATCCTTAGTATACATTTTATCATTTTCAGTTTAGTAAATTGCATTTTATAACTCATTGTATCCTAGCCTATTTTATCCTTAATTTTGCTATCTTATTGCATTAATGTTGTTGTATGAGTTAATTCCAGATTGCGTCCAAAATTGTCGCCGCACCTGACAGATGTCGCAATGTCACTGCATGGGTTAATTACAGATTTAGTTCAGAATTGTCGTCGTACCTGACAACTATCCGGATAAGAACCAAAATTACGTGAGCTGTCCAATCTGGTATAGCCAACCTGTATGAACAAGGACAAAATAATTTTAGGGAAAGGACACCTGTACTGTGGGGGAGGACATAAAAGGTGGACATGAGAAGACAAAGTGGCCTTCTTGAGTTTTTTTCTCTCGATCATCATGTTCATCTTCCAACCTTGGCGCTTGTAACCATGGCAGCTTAAACCTCTCACGGGTGAGCCAACATGAAAACCAGATGCAGACTAGATCCTGACAAGTAGACCTAAGTGTGCAAAAAAAGGGAATAGAGAGATTCAGTCGATTTGTCTAGGGATAGTATTTTCTGTAACAGTCCGAATTTGAGGCTAGTCGGAATAGTAGTTTTGGGACCACAAATTCGACGAGAAAAAAAATTATTGTCATTATATTTTTATGGTCTAAAATTTCACAAAATGAGTTCGTGAAAATATTGTTCGAAAATTTTGACGTTTGGGCACTCAATTTAGTCAAAAGGACTAAATTGTAAAAAGTGCAAAAGTTGAGTTCTATATGTTAGAAGTGTCCAATTGTTATGAAATTTTAAATTGGAGGTCTTTATATGGTAATTAGGCCATTGGTTAAGTTGGTGGACAAAAATGGGTATGGTTAGGCATGTTTCCAAAGTTTTTCATTAAGGGCATTTTGGTCATTTAGTTATTAAAATGAATTAAAAACAAAATTAAAAGCCAATTTTTTGTCCATCTTCAAACCCTAGGCCGAAAATTACATGGAGAAACCATGGCTAGGGTTTTTCAAGCTTCCAAGCTCGATTGTAAGTCCGTTCTATCCCTTTTTTAATGATTTTTACGTTCTTGAAATCCTTGTAACAAGATTTACCTATTTTTACCATTGTTTTGAACTAGAGTTTGTGTTTAAAAATTTACCCATGAATGAAATGCATGTATTTTGATGTTTTATGGAAGAATATGAATGTTTGGCGTGTGATAAACGATTTGTAATAAGTAATATGAATGTTTGGAGTGTGATAAACGATTTGTACTAAGTAATTTTCGATGAAAATGCCTAAAAGGATTAATTTGTAAAAGTTATAAAATATGTCACAAGTGTGTGAATAACTGAGTATTGTGGACTACTATAGTTGTGAAAATGGTTCAAATAGGCCTAAATTTTAAGGAAATTGAATAAAATTATTGTACGAGCCTAGGGGCAAAATTGTAATTTTGTGAAACTTTAGGGGCAAAATGTAATTTTACCAAATTATGATTTTTGGACTAGAATGAATAGTGTGAAGGTTATATAAGTTAAATGTATTGTTATAAATCAAGAAAGACGAGAAATTTAAATTGATCGATAAAAAGAAAAGTGAGACAAAGTGAAAATTTCCCGAATGAACCTTTGGAATAAAAAGAGACACAAATGAAGTGACAAAAATGATCACATCTGTGGCACGGATTGTGTGTAGGCCACTATGTAAAAGTGAAAGTGATGGTCACGTGTGTAGTACTATTTGCAGGCTACTACTTGTACCGGAATGATAGGTCACATGTGTAGTACTATATGCAGGCTACTATGCATACCGGATAGTTTCGATCACGTGTGTAGTACTATGTGCAAGCTACTATGTGAACTGAAAATCATTGATTAGTAAGGTGGTTGCTATGTGCTGATTCCACCGAACATCATTGATTAATAAGGTGGTTGCTATGAGTTGAATCCACTGAGTATCTGTTATTATTCCGAAGTGTTCATCGAGAAATTGACTAAGTGTAACTGAATAATGAATATAGGTGTGGAATTGAATTGAATATCTACTTAGAAATGGAAAAGTCAATTTTGAATTGAATTGTGATTGAAAGTGAAAAAGTGAAATTATGAAAGAGTACATTTAGCAATAAAACAGTTTAGACAACAATAGTTGTGTGATTTTGAAAAATCACCAAAAATGGTGGAGATTGAATTAGAGGCTGAATAATATATGAAATTGAAGCTGAATGAGTCTATTTTCACATAAAAGAAACAGAGTGAGCAAAAAAGTTATATATTTTGAGATATTTGAAGTTTAGTTAGACAAAGACAGAATGAGTTTGGAATCCCCTGTTCTGACTTTGAAAAATTGTCAAAAATTGTACAAAAATAATTATGGGATAAAGTTTATATGTTTAGAACAGTGAATCTATTTTCAAGAGAAACAAATGGAAACAATATCTAAATTCTGTACAATGAGATAATTAATTTTTAGTAAAGAGAGGTCAGAACTGTCGAGCAGTGAAACATGGGAACTTTAAAGAATAAACTGTACTATTTGGCTAAACCAAAAATTCTCAAAAATTTTATGGTAAGAAGATATGTAAATCTAGTTTCAGGGAAAATTACGGATCTTAATTCAGAGTTTTATAGCTCTGGGTAAAAATAATTTAGTGACTCTGACTCGAATAGACAACTTTGAATATACATGTGAGTGAATAGTGAAATTGTAGTTAATGTTGTTTAAGTTTGTTATACACATTAAGGATGTGGAATGGAGAGGAGGAGGAGGAAAATTGGAAAAACATATGACTGATTTGTGTGTAATTGGTCATATGCTCGTTTATAATCGATAAACAATTAAAAAGAAATGATGTTTATAATTGTGCATTATTAGTTCTAGTTAAAGTTCATGTGAGGAAATAAAGTTTCATAGTATGTGTATGTGGTATACTTGGTATATGATTTTGTATGTAGCAATGTCAGAAATGGTTTATGAATTAACTCATGTTGATAAGTTTGATACATAAATAAATGTGGTGCTTATCCATGCTTATAATGCTTATACTATATGTTTATTTGGCTAGCATGTTTGGTGTGTATGCTTAGGCTTTGGCCAAGTTGTGGCTGGATTACGCCACATTAAATTTATAAAATTATGCATTGAGATGGTAAATGTCTAGATGAAAATATGCTTGTGATCATAAAAGGGTGGTAAGGTTTAAAGTTTGTAATCTTTATTAAAATGGTTTATCATGTGGTTAGTCTTCAAAAAGACTAGCTTGCGACTATAGTTGAGTGTAATATTTATATCTTGTGTGATATGCATAGGAAACGAGAGTGGAAAGGAAATGAAATAGTAGGTTCATGCTTGAAGTGTAAAATGATACAAAAAGGGGACGTTAAGTTAAACGATAAATATGTATTAGCATTGAACTTAATGAAATTGAATTGTACGTGAATTAAATGGAAATTGCAAATGATATTATTTGAATTAATTGAATTATTGTGGTATTGAAATGTATATTGGATTGAGAAATTGAATTGAACCGTGAAAATGAGAATCGTGAATTAAATGAAATGGAAATGAAGTATTGAATTGCATGAGTATGTATTGGGTCTCGGAAGCCCAATTTGTTACAAATATAGTATTTTGAAGTTATAATGTGAAGATTTATAAAAGCATGTTAAAAATTTGAAGAGTTTAAATTTGAATGATATTTTATAACTCGGTTTAACATGTTTATAAGTGTATGTGTTCTGGTAATGCCTCGTACCCTATTCCAGCGTCGAATACGGGTAAGGGGTGTTACAATGTGACATCGCCAGATTCGTTCATAACGTTTAGACCGGATTTGGGGTGTTACATTTTCCATTCGATTCTTTCTTATTTCTTTATAAATGCTGGTGATTACTTTCTGATTTCTGATTGTATGGAAGTACTAATGAATTCTTGGTGAAATGTTATCTTATTTAATCTTGCTTTTATTGTTTAATCTTGGGGTTTGAATGTTTTTTAACACGGAAGTGTTATTGTAGTAACTAACACAAGAAAGTGCAGTTAGAGTTTGAGCCAACAAGCATTACAACGGAAGTTGAGTGAGGATTAGAGGAATTTAGTCCACTTGTTCTTAATAGTGCCATACTACCACTTAGTATTCTGTTGAAGATTCATGGTAGGGATCCCAGTTTATCATCATCATATTTTATTTTATTGTTTCTAAATTTATTGCATCGACAACTATCCTCACAATTCATCTCGTTTATATCCAGTTATTGTACTGATATTAATAAACAAAAGATACCCATCCCTGTGGGATCGATATCTGACAGACTCACATCTATCTACTATACTTGCATTGACAGTGTACACTTGCACATAATTGTTGTGATGTTAAACAGCCGGTCAAGACAGAAGCTCAACACTCCCTTATTTACTTTAAAAATCAGAACTTCTTGAGCTATATGCTCCCAAATAAAACATATAATGGTTAGTACTCACAAATCCTATACCATGTCAACTATATCCAATGGATCCACCATGCAATGTTGTCAATATTATCATACATACAATGCATAAAATCTTATGTTTAAGCACTTAATTTAATATGTAAAAATGTAATTAAAAGTATGTAGCTTAACAGTTCCAACATCAATATAATTAAGCACAAAAAATGCCTTTGTCCATAATCTTAAAGCAATCATAACACCAACATCAATTGCTCAAAAATTTAGTTACTCATGCTCCAATTAAAAATCCATTCAATCCAAATTAATCATGCAAAAAGCTTAACACACAATTTTCCAAAAGCCAATTGCAATAATGCTCTTGTAAAATAAAATCAATTTTTTCAAATCCAACCAAATAACATGCGATTAAGTCATTAAAAAGCACTATTTAAAACTTCAATTTAACACATAACCAGGAAAATTTACCAATAACCTTTAAAATCACTCACGTCCACACTTTGTTTTTTAAACAAAAGTGTGTTCAAGTAGGTAAGTTTGAGCCTCAAATCCAATTAGCACCATCAACATCTCAGTGTGAAGCTTTAAAAAAGACAAAATATGCATTGCAAACTAACATTACCATCAAGAAAGTCAAAATTTAATAAACTATACAAATCTAAATCATTTCTCTAATCTACCTTACTGAAATTGTACAATTAAGCCGAAACATAAAATTCATCAACTAAACGGCCTTCTCAGCACCACAAACCACTTCTAAACTTCATTCCTAGTCCATTAACATAAAACCTAAGTGTTAATATCATCTATTAAATCGTTTTAAAAGATTCTGAAAATCAACTTATCTTCTTGATTAAAAATGAATTTATTAAAATTAATCAACCGAACAAGTCTGATCTATTGTTTTCTTATTAAAAACCTCTTAATAAACATATTTTGACCTTAGACAGCCACTAAAACTTGGATTCAAACTCAAAATCATAGATTCACCATTGCTTAGTTCCATGTTCAAGAATAAAGAAATCAAAACTTGAAAATCCATTTTAATCAATTTTAATAGCAAATAATGATTGAAAACAACTTAAAATGAATTTAGATTTGAGAATTACCTTTAATTGATCTCAAATCATCAATTTAGAAGATTGAATCAAGATCCTTGGAGAAATTTTAGAAGACTTTTGCTCAACTTTGGAAAACTTTTATGGAGATTTTGGAGAGAATTTTGAGAGAGTAAAAGTTTAGATCTATTCTCTGATATGTGGTCTATGAAAATGAGCAAAAAAATGAGTGAAAAAGCTCTTAATCCGGGTGAAAATGGTGTGCAAATTGAGGTAGTGTGAAAATGGTGTGAAAATGGTGTGAAAACAGTGTTTTTAAAACTGAAAACTCCACCTAATTTTCAAAAATTGGGGAAATTGCCATCAAGCCACTATCACATTTCCCTTGTTTTACAAAATAATCCTTTCCCTATAAAATTCTAAAAATAAGGATAATTTGCTATAAAACCACTCTTACATTTCCCTTGTTTTGCAAAATGGTCCTATTTACTTAATATTTTAAATTCTCTCAATTAAACCCCCATTTTAATTTATTTTTCAATTCTAGTTAGACCCAAAATATTTATTTTACCCAAAAATTATTTAAAACCATAAAATTAAATTTTCTAAACATATTTTCATTTTCGGAATATTATTTACCAATTTTAAATGAAATTAAGCTAACTAAATTATAAAAAAATCACTAATAAACCCGATTAACTCCTAATTTTCACTCAAAATCTGGTAAACTTATCTGAAAATACTAGACATGTTTTTAGGGCCTTATATACTCCCTCTACACCTCCTGTACCGCCGCGTAGAGTGATCATACCTGATGAGGGTGTTGGCCCTTTGATGGAAGCTATGATTGGAGCGTTTTAGCATATTGCTGGTGCTAACCCTTCTCCTACATCTGCCAATCCTGTATCTATTAATCGAGGGTTGTCGCTTGAACGTCTTCGAGAGTTGGGTGGTAAGGAACTTTCTGAGGTAAAAGGAATCGATCCGACTGTAGCTGAGTACTGGTTGGAGGCAGTTGAAAGGATCCTCAAGCAGATATCCTGTTCTGATGTGGAGAAGTTAGCTTGTATTGTGTCCCTACTAGACGGTGAGGCTCATTGTTGGTAGAATAATGTTAATAGAGGTACTTCTACTAATTGTTTGACTTGTGGTTACTTTCTTGACGTCTTTAAAAGGAAGTTTATGGGCAAGTAGTATATGAAGGCTCGTAAATGTGAGTTTATGGATCTAGTTCAAGGAGATTTGTCAGTAGCTAACTATGAAGTGAAGTTTGTGTGACTTTGAGTTTTAAGTGTGGTTCGGAGGAATATTTTCTGAGAGATTGCCCAAACAGAGTTAAGGTTTCATAAACTCAAAGTTCGACACTTGCTTCTGCGCTTGCTAGAGGTCGTGGTCGTGGTAGAGGTAATGGGAGACCAGTTCGACAGTAAATTATTGCTCATATTGTGGCTACACAGGTTGAGTGTAAAGGTTTAGTTCGAGTTTATGCTGTTTGGGGGCCGGAAGATCAGGATCCAACTAATGTCATCACAGGTACTTTCACTTTGCAATATACTCAGTTATTTTCTTTGGTTGATTCTAGTTCTACACATTCATATATCTTATGTGAATTGGTTTGTAAGTTAGGGATTCCTATAGAGACTATTGATTTGGGTATGACTATTATTAGTTCTTGTGGTGATAGTGTGACAGTGAATAAAGTTTATCATAGATGCCCTCTTATGATTCAAAGGCATGTTTTTTTTGTTGATCTTATGGAATTTCCTTTCTACGGTATCAATGTGATTCTTGGTATGGACTGGTTAAGTGAGTATAAGGCTAAGTGAATTACTTTGACGAATAGTGATGGGTTAGAGATTATTATTGTTGGTGAAAGACCGAGATTTATATCTAATGTGGTTTTGACTATAAAGGTTGAGAAGTTGTTGGGAAAAGGTTGTGAGGCTTACTCAACTTATGTGATGAATTCGGTCAGTAAGGAGTTGAAATTTCAAGATATACACACTGCTAAGGATTTGTCTAATGTGTTTCCCAAAGAGTTGTCTGGTTTGCCACCAGAATGTGAAGTTAAGTTTGGTATTGAGCTTTATCCTAGTACTGCACCGGTGTTTATTGCGTCGTATCGTATAGCACCAAAAGGGCTCAAAAAATTAAAGATTTAGTTGCAAGAGTTGCTTGATAGAGGGTTCATTTGACCAAGTGTGTCTCCGTAGGGTGCATCAGTTTTGTTTGCGAAAAGTTAGGATGGTACGATGTGGATGTGTATTGACTAAAGGTAGTTGAATAAGTTGACTAAAAACAAGTATCATTTGCCTTGAATTGGTGACTTGTTTGATCAGTTCTAAGGTACAACAATGTTTTTGAAGATTGATCTTAGATATGGGTATTATTAGTTAAAGGTGAAGGAGTCTGATATCTTGAAATCTGATTTTAGGACTCGGTATGGGCATTATGAGTTTTTGGTCGTGCCGTTTTGTTTAACTAATTCCCCTGCTTCATTCATGGATTTGTTGAATCGAGTATTTCATTCATACCTGGATCAATTTTTTGTTGTTTTCATAGACGATATTTTGGTGTATTCTTGTTTTAAGGAGGATCATGACACGCATCTAAGGGTTGTTTTACAAATTCTAGGGGATAAGAAGTTGTATACAAAGTTAAGTAAATGTGAATTTTGGTTTAAGGAAGTGGCGGTTTTAGGCCATGTTGTGTCGATAGAAGGGATTCGAGTGGATCCAAAGAAGATTGATGCAATTTTAGAGTGGAAGACGCCTAAGAGTGTTACCGAAGTCTAGAGTTTCTTAGGTTTGTGTGGTTATTATTGTTGGTTTGTTGAAGGGTTTTCCCTTATTGATGCACCCTTAACGAAACTACTTCAGAAAGATGTGGTGTTTGAATGAACTGACGTAATGCAGAAGAGTTTTGAACAGCTTATGGTAGTTTTGACTGAGGCACCAGTGTTGATTCAACTAGAGCCTGGAAAAGATTTTGTGGTTTATAGTGATGTTTCGTATTTGGGTATTGGTTGCATGTTAATGTAAGAGGGTAATGTTGTGGCTTATGCTTCGAGATAGTTGAAAACGCATGAGCGCAATTATCCTACTCATGACTTGGAGTTAGCTGTTCTCATATTCGCGCTTAAGATTTTGCACCATTACTTCTATAGAGAGAAGTATGTCGTCTGCACAGATCATAAGAGCCTTAAGTACCTCATCAACCAAAATGAATTGAATTTAAGGTAAAAGCATTGGATTGACCTTTTGATGGATTATGATTGTGTGATAAAGTATCATCCTAGCAAGGTGAATGTTGTTGCTAACACTTTGAGTAGAAGTTGATGGCGAATAAGAGCTACGCTTGTGCATTTGAGTTTAGCTAGTGCTGGTGGTTTGTTAGCTGAACTTCAAGTGAGGTCGACTTTGTCACAGTAGATTAAGAAGAAACAGTAGTTAGATAGAGAGTTGTTAAAGACGATTCGACAGGTTGAGCAAGGTGTTAAGGGAGATTTTGATGTTGACAATGAAGGTATATTGAACTTTTGAGGTAGATTATATCTGCCACATAATGTGGATTTGAGGCAACTGATTTATTGGTAGCCCTCACATTATGCATACCGGTAGTGGTAAAATGTATCATGATCTTCAAGAGATTTATTGGTGGCCTGGTTTGAAGCATGATGTTATAGATTTTGTGACTTTATGTTTGGTTTGTCAGAAGGTAAAGTCAGAGCATCAATTTCCTTCAGGTTTGTTACAACTGATTGCGATTCCTGAATGGAAGTGGAAAAGGATCACTGTAGACTTTGTTTCGGGTTTGCCTTTGACTCCGAAAAAGAAGGATTCAGTGTGGGTGATTAGATCGATTCTCGAAGAAGGCACATTTCTTTGCCGTGTGTACTAACTATTCTTTACAGAAGTTGGCAGAGTTGTATATTTTTGAAATTATTCGTCTTTATGGAGTTCCGATTTCTATTATTTCAGATAGGTATTGGTGTTTTACTTCGAGGTTTTGAAAGAGTTTGCCAGAGGTTTTAGGGTCGAAGCTTAGTTTTAGCACGGCTTATCACCCCTAAACATATTGTTAGTTCGAGAGGGTAATTCAAGTTTTAAAGGATATGTTGCGAAGTTGTGTGATCGAGTTCAATGGTAGTTGAGAGTGATATTTGCCCTTAGTAGAGTTTGCCTACAATAACAGTTTTCAAACGAGTATTCGTATGGCACCGTTGGAAGCGTTGTATGGTAGGAAGTATAGAACTCTTTTATGTTGGATAGAATTGGATGAGAAGCAAGTTGTTCGGCCGAATTTAGTTCGTGAGACTGAGGAGAAAATGAAGTTGATTTGTGATAGATTGAGAGCAGCATCTGATAGGCAGAAATCTTATGCTGATTTGAAACATTGAGATATCAAGTTTCAAGTTGGTGATAAGGTGTTCTTCAAGGTTTCACATTGGAAGAAGACATTGGAAGAAGGTTTTAAGGTTTGCAAGGAAGGGTAAATTGAGTCCAAGGTACATTGGATCCTATGAAGTTGTTGAGAGGATTGGTTCGGTAGCTTATTTACTCAAGTTGCCACAATAACTTGAGTGAATTTATGATGTTTCTATGTTGCGGAAGTATCATTCAGATTCGTTGCATATTGTGCTAGTAGAGGAGATTAAAGTTAGAACTGATCTAACCTATGAGGAAGAGCCAATTGAAATTCTAGCTCGTGAAGAGAAGGTTTTGCGAAATAAAAGGGTTTTGTTGGTTAAGTTTTTGTAACGCAACCACAAGACAAAAGAGGCAACTTGGGAAGTTGAAGATGCAATGAGGCAGCAATATCTTTATTTGTTTAACTTAGGTAAATTTCGTGGATGAAATTCTTTTTATAAGGGGAGAGTTGTAACACCCAAAATTGGGCCAAGGAGTTTTAGGGGTATTTTAGGGATTCTAGCTCTAGTAAGCTCGGGAATTTCAATAGCATGGTATTCAAAAATGATTTTGTCTATGGCATTTTGAAAATTAAAACAATTTTGAAAATAATGTTCAAAAGATTTTCAATTTTGAAATAAGGATTGATTTGTAAAATGATCTAAATTAAGAGTTTTTAAAAGGCAGTCAAACAAAATTTTAATTTTCACCCTACTTTCTTCCCCCACCTATAGTTTTCACGATAGTTTTCTCCCTTTTCTTTCATTTTTTGTCCCTTGCTCTCCCAAGCTCTTCCAATTCAAATTTTTATTCCCGAACTCCTTTCCCTTGATTTCTTTCATTTTCCCAACATTAGACCTCCATAGTATTTCAAGAAAAACACTTAAAACACCATAGATTTCTTTATTGTTGAGTTTTTGGGTTTTTCTAATTTTTGATCAAATACTTGGTTTATCATCAACTAAGGAAACAATTCGATTTCTAATTAGTTTTAAATGTTAACTAGTCTTTAAAACTGAGTTTTTAGCCATTAAATCGCATGTTTCAAATAAAAGCTGAAAATTGGGTCATTAATGGTGGATTTTAGATTTTTGAAAAAAAAAAGGTTTTAGAGTGTTTTTCCATTAGTTTTGACATGATCAAAATATATGTAAACTTACTTTAAAGTTTCGATAAAGATTTCAATGGATTTAATGAATTTTCAAGGAAATTGCCATAACTTGTCAAAAACATTTAATACCATGAATTGGGTAGTTTTGCATAGTTTAAATGTTGAAAATCTGTCGTAGGTGAATAATTAGATGAATTAAATTCATTTTAGGTAAAAAGATTAAGTATAGACCGAGAAATTTGAAATTTGAGTTTGCTATGTCGAAGGTTTCGATTGCATGAGAACCTAGCTTAGCCTTGTATTTTGATTGCTTAAGGCGAGTCCTTAGCTATTTATTAATTGTATTGTTGTGTAATTTATTGTGTTGAAGCTTCAGATTCATTAGGACCTTCTACGAGTTAAGGAAAGGCTAGTTTGGGCTTTCGACACTTCGACAAAAGTGTAATTGGTGAATGTTTAGAATTGCTGCGTGTAGACACGATTCATTAGGTTCATTGGGAATTTAGTCGTAGGCTAAACCCCTACTCCAAATTCCGAGTGTAAGTTTTCTCATACCAATGTTTAGATTGTGAAATATGTGCTTATGTGTTGTGAAAATGAGAAGTAAAATGTGATGCCATGACATGTGTTATATGTTTGTTATGATTATTGTAAAGGTGGAAAAGTGGACTTGTTATGCATGTCAATTGATAGAAATTATGTTGTGCTTACAATGTAAATATACGGTGAAAAAATGCTGAAAATAGTAAGTAATTATGTGTGTTAATTACAGATATTTTGGCCTTGTGAACTTTGAGACCATTGGATATAGTTGGCATGCCATAGGATTGTAAGTACTAACCTATATGTGTTGTCTTTTTAGGGTGTTAAGGCCTGGGACAGGTGTGGTGATAAAGCCCACTTTAATGTTTCATAGCTCAAGTGCCAAATTATCAATAAATGTGGTTATGTATAATGTGATAAATGTCTAAATGTGTATGTGAACTCTATGTAAACGAACTAATGAATAAGTAGTGTGACACTAGAATTGGAAATATTGTAATTGCGCTATATAAGTTGTTTCATTAATGCATGATGATATGTTTGTGTGGTAGTTATTTTGATCATTCACTGTGCTTGTAAAGCTCACCTACTTCTTTTTAAACCATTGCAGATTAGTTGTGTTCTAGTGTGAGCAGTGTGTTTACAAAGGAGTGATCCAAGCAAAACCTTAGCATTATTTCGTAGGTGTTATTCATTCGTTTATGTTTGGGGAAATAAAGGCAATATGGTAGACTTTTTGCTAGTTTTTTCCATGTTTCTTAGTCTGTTTTCAAGAATTTATTGCTCTAGAAATTTTGAATATTGATTTTGAATATTGAACTATTAATACGAATGTTTTGATGTTCTTTTGGTGATGTGATGGTTGCATGTTGTATTGGTATAAGTTTGAATGTTCTAAATGCTTAAATGTGTTGTATTTTTGTGGTCTGGAACAGATGTATCGATAATCAAGTTTTAAAAATGATACATATGTGATATTTCAATGTGCAGGAAGTCAGTATGGTAATTTGGTATCGATACCTTATCTCGAGTATCGATACTCAGGGTAAAAAATCGATACTTTAATAAAGGTACCAGTAAATTCTGGAATTTGATATTTAGGCAAGAAACAAAATATTTTTTTGGTATCGATTTTCCAATCGGTATCGATACCATTTAAAAGAAATATCGATACATTTGTTTCAATATCGATACCTACGTGACTTGTTTTGGGATTTTGCTAAATGGTCCCTATGCATGTTTAGTTATTATTGTAAGACTATTTGATGTATGTTTAACATGTATTAATGAATATTAGAGTAAATTTGACTTAAAACTCATGCATATGCTAATATAAAAGGGTGTTGCTTAATAATGAGACAATCTATAATGTGTGTGATGTGTGATGGTGGTGTGATATCTTGATATTTGGGTTAGGCGACTGAGTCGGGTATAGGGTGTTATAGGCTTTTTGCATACACACAGTCTATAACACAATCTGTCACATGACCTTGTGGCATACATAGGTGCAGGGCATGGTTGTGTAGTATGTTTAATTTAGGTGTAAGATAACTCACACGGCCACAATCTGTTACACGGCCTAGCGACAAGCTGTGTGACCTTGGATTACACAGGATTAGTCTTTAGCATGGGTTTGGGACACAACTATGCGATGGCACCACGCGGTCGCAGCCCTATCACACGGTCGTGTGACCCCTTTTCACTATTTTACTTTTTTTTTTGTAAATGTTTCAAAATAGTCTTGAGTTGGTTTTGAGCTGTTTTAGGGGACCTCGTAAGCTTTTTTTTACTCAATTTTTTATTTTAATGTATGATTAATAAATACTTAACATGAATTTATTGTTTTATTGATTCCTAATGAATTAATTGTATAGGAATGATTCAGTTTAATGTTGTAGCATCATGCAGCTCGACTCAAGCGACTGGACCGTGTGTAGGGTGTTACAAACATATATATAACTGAAATATTAAATCTATAAAATCTAAAAAATGAATCAATCTAAAAATAATAGAAAATCAATTCATTCTCAATGATTAGGCATAATGAGGCTCTGATGCCACTTGTTAGAATCTTCAAACAAGATTTGATATAAAACTTGTTAAAGTATGCCCAAAGACCAATGATGAGATGATTGTAATCACATACTCGTTTTACCTTGTTTGTTAATATAAGGCATTGCAACTGTTATTTCAGTTTCTTTTTATGTGCGTATAAATAAACTGGTTAATAATAAAGTCCTGAGAACAATATGATTATTCATAAAAGGTCCTTAGTCAAGTATTCTTGTGAGCTTTGACAATGATAATACATTGAGACTAATGTGTAGTTGATTGATGACAAAATGTTGTCATTGACATAGAGATGTCAAAATCGATACATAAGTATGTGTTAGAGAACAACATGCTGGGCCTACTCACTATGAGTATATTTCTTGGATTATTATGTAATAGTCACAACATTACTCATATTGGTAATTATGTATATGACCCTCAGACTTGAGATCATCATTGTCCCAATATCGTGAGTTTTATATTTTGGCATAGACAAACGTCTACCATAACAAGTCATACTATAAATACTGATGTTGGGTATGCCACAATCTATGTAGTGGGAGATGATTGATCAAGATAGGATTTGTCCCTCCTACATAATAGGAGCAATATCTTAGGCTTTTTGATGATGTGAGACTAGAAATGATGGTCATGCTTGAATAAGTTGATATAAGATATCACACTTATTTGTTTATTGTAGTCTACTTAGAATATCAAGAAATATGAGATTGGACTATGCAAATGTAACTATTCCATGACTTGTGTTTTGTAACACCCCAAACCTAGCCTAGGAGTTACGGCCAAATCTGGCGTGTCACATTGAAGTGTTTTTCGAAAACCATGTTTTCATTGAAAACTCTTCTTGAAATTTCAAACTTTTTACCATTTAAAACTTGTACAAAACCTCAGTTTACGTTTGTTTATTTTCAATCAAGGTTTATTTAAGAAAAGTTGTTACCTTCAAAACCTTATAGTTGCGGAGGCTTAATTTTAAATAAATGATTTACGAAAACATGATATTTAAAAATTGAGTTGCGAAAAATGTAGTGTTAGAAAACAATTATTGTTTTGGAAAACCGTGTTCTACTTCTAGCAGATATAAATCACAATCACATAGAATCCCTAATTTAAAAACAAAAAAATTTAAAGGCCTTATTACAACCCGAATCTAAATCAAATTGCTTAAGTAAATGAGCAAAGTAGAATAAAATATGTGCAGCTGTGTGGCCCTCTTCGAGTCCCTCGCAGCTCCGAACCGTCTAACGCTGGGGATTACCTAAAAGGTTAAAAACGGGGTGAGTTTACAAAAACTCAGTGTGTAATCCCCTTATTAAAGAAACAACCAGTATACAGAAACAGAATCAATCTAGGCTTGAGCCTTTTAATAGTAACAGTATAGTGTGGGCCTTAGCCCAATACAAAAATAGTGTGGGCCTAAGCCCGATACAGTATCAGTATGGTGCAAGTATGTAAACTCATCTCAATCCAGCCAACACACCACCCGTACCAACCCAACACACCATGTGGGGAAAGAGTCTACCCACCTAACCCTCACACCAATATCGCAGCATAGCTGCCAGTAGTAATAATGCAGCAGAGCTGCCAATAGTCAGAATGGCTAAGAGCCGTAAACAAGATAGCTATAAGCTATAAACAGAATGGCTACAAGCCATAAGTACAGTAATGTGATTAGCAAAAAGCCATCAGTAGCAGTGATATGATCGGCACACAGCCATCAGCAACAGTAACATGATCGGCATAAAGCCATCAGTAGGAGTGATATGACTGGCACACAGCCATCAGTAACAGTGAAATGATCGGTACACAGCCATCGATAACGATAATATGATCAGCACAAAGCCATCAGTAATGGTACTATGATTGGCACAAAGCCATCAGTAACGGTACTATGATCGACACAAAGCCATCAGTGGCATTGCAGCAAAACTGCCAGCAACAGTATCGCAGCAAAGCTGCCAGTAATAGTATATGTGGCAAAGCCACCAGTAACAGTGATTGTGCAGAGCCACCAATACAGTACTTCCTCCATAACAGTATTCCAACCCCATGCAGTATGTCACGTATGCAGAATGCCATCCTCATAATCAATCATTCAAATCACAGAAAAATCAATCATACCAAACACAGACAAATCAGTCATTTAACCACAGACAAAATAATCATTTGACCTCGAGGGGCAAAAATAGTCATTTACCCACCAGGGCATTACTGTCATTTTACCCTATAAGGGTATTACCATCATTTTACCGTACAGGGGCATTACGATCATTTTACCCTACAGGGGTATTACGGTCATTTTATCCTACAGGGGCATTACGGTCATTTTACCCTACAGGGGCATTACGGACATTTTACCCTACAGGGGTATTACGGTTACTTTATCCTACAAGGGCATTACGATCATTTTACCCTACAGGGGTATTACGATCATTTTACCTTATAGGGGTATTTCGGTATTATGCCTTACAGGGGTATTTCGGTTATTTTACCCTATGGGGGCATTTCAATCGTTTTACCTATCGAGGGTATTTCGGTCCAGATATTGACCATTCAAAAGGTCCGCAGTCACCTCAAGCGACTTAGGTAACCTAATTGGTAACAACAGTGTAAATGGGCCCAAGGCCCATTACTCGGCCCAAGTAGGCCCATACACTCGCGTGGCCGTTCAGCCTAGATTTCACCAAGACTATGAGATCTATATAGCCCAATCCAGTATTTGTCATAAATAGTGGGTTTCATCCGTGTAAAACCCACAGCCCATTGAGCCCACACGGCCCAACGTGGCCCATTACGGCCTAAGCCCATAAAAATGCTCATGGAGGCCTCCATAGTTTATCGCCCTTGATTCAAAGGTTTGGCTTTCCACACGAGCGATCGTACGTTCATGTGGTCTCAAATGCCGTATTTTATCTTTTCGGCTTTTGTCATTTTACAGTTACAGTGGGGAGTTTACACACCTGATGCGATTTGTGGATTCCCTTCGATTCGGACACTATTATTCCATAAATCAATGATCATCGCACCATTGATTCCCAAGCAATGTGCCAATCCACATCGAGCACCACCAGTTAGGAATGGAAGCAATGTAGGTTGGAAAAAGCGACGAATACCTTGGAAGCCTCGTCGATCTCCCCCCATTCAGAACAAGGAATGGAACACATGAGATGATATATAGCTCTCAAAAACAACAACCTCCCCAAATCCCAATATTCTCTCCTCAAATCTCTCCAAATATCCCTTCTCAATTCTCTCTATGACCAGTTCAAACTCCATTCAAAATCCTCCTTAGCTATGTTTCAGTCCAACTCCACCACCTACCCAGCTCAAGCAGTAAAATAAATACTTCATTGCACACCCCAAGACTTGAACCTCAGACCTTCTAGTTACACAACACGCCACCTTGTCACTTGACCACAAGCTCTTTTTGTGATATAAGACAAACACTATTACTTATAAGGCCTATATGCTAGTGTCCAGATTCATTTAACAGCAAAACTAAAAATTCTGCAAAAGCCAAGACTTGAACCCAGGCTTCTCAAACACTCCCATACACACCCAAATCACTTAGCCATTAAAGCAAACAAGCACTTTGTGTCACTTCCTTGCACAACTAAATATTTATGTACAGTCTCCTAACTATTCCCTTGTTCAAAACCTATTTCTTCTAGGCCCAAAATTCGAGGCATTACATGTTTAATCTAGATATTAAAGATAAAAGGATATGATACATGAAAATTTGTCATAGAAAGGTTATATTGAATCACAACTTCTTGTAACTTGGGTAGCAATGATGCATTGTTAGTTGTCACTTATTACTTGTAATATTAGAAATGTTCTAGTATTACTACTAACGTTATAAGAGTCTACAGGATCGCACCCTATAGTTGAAGCGAGTAGAATCCAAATACATTTGGTATTGTATTTAGCTATCACATGAATTAAATTAATTATTGAGTTAATTTAATTTGATGGTTAAATATTCAACACATTATTCGTACAAACTTATTGTACAGAAATTGAAAACATAGCTAAAATTAATATGAATTTGATTGATATAAAATATTAATTGTATATAGTTTACTGAAATTCTTAATACAAATAGTTATAATAATAATTTCGGTGAAAATATAAAAGGACATGGAAAATGATATTCTTTTGGAAAGAATATTCAAGAGTTTGTTGTTGTTCGTTCTTTGACTAGGTGGATGACGTAGAGGCCGAGACATTATTGTTGCGGCTTGGAATCGACATCTTTAGAAGGGATCCTATCAACAATTTTATTTGTCGCTTTTCAGTTTCAAAAGGTATATTTTTCAACCTTTGTTTCAACACCAATTTGTTCCTCGTACATGGATCCATGACTGATGATCGCCAAAATATTTTTTCCACTACGCCACGAGGCATACCGGCAATCCAACAAAACTTTACAGACCAGAGTCTTGTATGTGAAATCATCAAGAGAAAAACTAGATGCAAAAGGGTACTTGACTCTAGTGATATCTTGAATCTTCGAGTCTTGCAGTTTTGATCTTCCAAATTAACACACAAGTAATTTAGAGAAGGTGGCTCTCTCTTTTATTTAATTTGAAGATGTCGGAAGAGTTACGTTTATTAAATTTAGGGACCATAACCTTAGTATATAACTTTTGCACATTAACTTTAATTTCTAATCAACTCATCATCAGTTAGAAATTAGTTATGAGAGTATCTACACATATTTACTCATACTTTATTTATTAACAAGCTCAATAAACTTTAACTAAATTTTATCACTTTTAATTTGGACTAATATTTTATGATAGTAAATAATAACATGTGATTTTTCTCATTATATATGTAATGTTCATATTTTTCCAACAAAAGTATGTTATTACAATCGTCATATGATCGGTCTTTGGGCATACTCCAACATAATCAACTCAAGTTTATTTAAATGTTAAAATTCATTCTAAATGTACATAAATCCTATCATATAACCTATGTAAGGAAAATACTAAAATGACACTAAATTTTAATAATTTCATTTTAAAACAAACCAAAACATAAGTGTAAAAGGCCCTAAAAGGTATTACCAAGCACTCATCACCCCACTTGAATTGGATAAAAAAACCAATTAATTAATTAAAACCTCAAACTTATATTTAATTATATAGATTAGGTTTATTTATTAACACAATTTACAAAATTCAATTTTAATTTCATTAAAGTTATAATAACTTTATCCTATTCGAACTTATGTGCTAGCTTATTTAATTATCAAGTGTTTCTATTTTGAGTAAAATTTACTATGATACCCACTTAATTTAATTTTCACATTGGACTCAATTATTTAATTTATATGAGCAATTAAATAATAGTCCAAAAAAATTAAATTAACCTTAGGTCATCTTTTACTATTCTAAGAAAATGCAATTACTACAATTTATAATTCATGTAATCTATTTATCCAAATAATTTATCCATTAGTTTATAGTTTTACATGCAAATCGTATAATGTTGTAATGAGGTAGTGGATCTACTGATTGAATGTATATAACATGGGCTAAAATGACGTGTAATTAATTTTCATCTCTTTGCCTATTAATTACATAGTTATTTAGTCATAGAGTCCAACCAATAAAAGTATCATGATTGAGTTCCTAATTATATACTACTATGATAGCTACATGTGTATATAAGCTTTAGCTAAATGACCTTGTTATATGTGTGCTACTCATATAGGATATCCATGACCCCTTAAGATTAAATCCATTCACCTAGTCTAGTCTTTCCTATCTCAAGGTTCTCATTGTATCTACTATGATGAAAATGATCACCACTTCTACTAGAAATGATTAAATCATTTGTCCTAGACAAATGACCATTGTCAAGTTCCATTTTCATAAACCATATAATACCACTGAGAAAATACCATTAACTCTTTATTCGAGCTATGCTTTCAATATCTACAAGTAAAGTTATGTCATACATAAATCATATACTAAATGTACTAACCTTTAACTTACTACTTTAAGATGAATAGGATATCAATAAATCAAATTATATGAGTCATATATACGTAGAAATTCACTTTCTTAAGATTAAGTAAGTCATGTTATGAATGTCATAGAAGAAATAATCCATGAACAAATTATTTCATCTTGGGTTTAATCCAATGTAATATTGATCTAGGAAATCACATCTATGTCTCTATCTTAAAAGTTAATCTTTCTCTAATAACCATGAAAAGCTATCTCCGTAATCGGACTTATAGATTCCATAGTTGTCTTCACATGGATCACTTTCCAATAATGACCATATAAATTACAAACCATTTAAATTACCTTCTAAAGTAGGTTGTCTCCTACAATATAAAATATTTCTTAATATATAACTTAATAATTATAAATCTTAGGTAATCAATAAGCGAATTTTATTTACCCATTTTAATTTCAAGCAAAACCATTAAACACATCTATACTATTAGTACAAATATCCGGTGAAGAAAATCTCGAACACATGAACGAAACTTGAACAGAAAAAAAAAGAAATAGGAAAAGGCTCCAAGACGTGTTTCAAGTCACTATCTTTAAGGTTATATTCCCCTCCACCTATCTTCAGTGTGCAAATGAGTTCCAAGCAAATTAACCTCGAGGATACAATGAAGCCAATGACTATTTGCGTTTTGCACTGACGAGAATAGTCCACTACTCACTGAGTAATGTATAACAAGAAACTCAATTTCTACAAAGGATTTTTGCAGTAATACTTTATAGAATAATCTAATAATATTAGAAAATGAAGGAAGGAAAGAAAAAATATTAGAATTTGTTGGTGTAATTTCCAAATGAAATCTCATTCCTATTTATAGGAATTTTATGTCTCTTCATAGAGACATCTTTCAATAGGTGTCTTTCTAAATAATAATATCTTTAAAATAAACACATAATTATTCATTTAATATTATAACTATTTAAATAATATTATTTAAATAGTTATAATTATTTTCAAAAATCAAATAATATAAATTTTGATTAATTACACCCATTCATTTATAGTTATTGGAACACTATAAATATTTGAAAATGTTCCAACAATCTCCCCCCATTTTCAAAATATTTTGGATTTTGATATTCTTGTAAATCAATTTGCATAAATGAAGGTATCTTACGATTGAACCTTCACATAGTGAAAACATGTTAAAGTTAATTGAAATTGCATGGTAAACTAAGCTTTGAACCAACTATTCCATTTGATTAACCGAACACATCTCACACAATGGTTTCAACATCGGTAATGCATAGTATCTAGGGACACTATTATGCTCATGTGTCTATGTCCTCTTTTCATGACTGCTGTCAGAGCCAAGCCCTTGAGCTCCTAGAAGTGGCCACACTTCCACTCACATAGGTAGATCCCAGCAAGAGTGTTCCAGTAATTATAACACTCTAACATATTTATGTTATGGGTCCATTAAGATTACATTACTTATCCTTCCCTTATCATTATGGGTACCTAGAATTTTAATCTTATGATGGATTTATTTATAGTGCTAACAGTCACATACAAATGATGTACTTTGTCTCATTAAACTCAAGACTTGACGTTATACCAAGCGTTGAGTTGAGTTTCCATCATGGGTGACTCCAATTGATGAGCTTGAGTCTCATCCCTTTTGAGGTCCTTTTTACTGCATCTCTAGCAAGACTTTTTGTTAAAGGATCCGCCAAAATTTTACTTTACCTCACATAATTAATAGTGATCACTTCATCAGAGATTAATTGTCGGACATAACTATGTCTTAATCCAATGAGTCTAGACTTTCCATTATATACTTGGCTATATGCCTTTGGTAGAGTAGCCTCATTATCACAACGGATAGAAAATAGGTGAAATTGGCTTAGGCCATAAAGGTACATCATACAGCAAATTTCTTAATCATTCTGCTTCTTTAGATACAGTGGCTAATGCAATAAATTCTGCTGCCATGGTGGAATCAGTAATAAATGTTTATTTCTTGGAACCCCAAGAAATGGCTCCTCGACCAAGAATGAAGATCCATCCACTAGTAGATGCATGATCTTCCAAACTTGTAATCCAACTAGCATCCAAATACCCTTTTAAAACTGGAGGATATCCATTATAACACAACCCATAGTTAATAGTTTTCTTTAAGTACCTAAGTACTCTATTCAAAGTTTTCCAATGCAAACTACTTGGATTACTTGTGTACCTACTCAATTTCCCAATAGCATATGCAATATCTGGTCTTGTACAAGTCATTATGTACATAAAGCAATCAATTAGACTTGCACATTTCAATTGATCAATTTTCCTACCAGCATTAGATACTAATTTTATTTGAAGATCCATCGGTGTAGATGCTGGTATACAGTTGAAAAGATCAAAATTTTTAAGCACATTTTTAATGTAATGTGATTGTGATAAAGTTATAGTCCTTTCATCTCGGGTTATTTTAATCTCTAGAATAACATCTACTACACCCTTATCATTCATAGCAAAGTTGTTTGACAAGAATTTCTTTGTTTTTTCTATTTGTTCCAAATTCGTGCCAAAAATGAGCATGTCATCTACATATAAGCTAATTATGACAACTTTTCCATTTTAAAATTTGCTATATGTACACTTATTGGATTCATTTATTTTATAGCCATTAGCTAAAACAACCTTGTCAAACATTTGGTGCCATTGTTTTAGTGCTTATTTAAGCCCATATAAATATTTAACAAGCTTACATACCTTATGCTCTTGTCCTAGAACAACAAATCCTTCCAGTTGTTCTATGTACACTTCCTCTTCCAATTCACCATTTAAAAATGTAGTTTTAACATCCATTTGGTGAATAACCAAATTATATATAGAGGTAAGTGATATTAAGAGTCTAACTGTAGCCATTCTTACTACTGGAGCATAGGTATCAAAGTAATCAATACCTTGTTTTTGTGTAAAACCTTTGGCTACCAACCTTGCTTTCAGTTTATCAATGGTTCCATTGACCTTCATTTTCTTTTTGAAGATCCATTTACAACCTATTGGTTTGGAACCTGGTGGAAGATCAACTAAGATCCAAGTTTGATTTCCCATTATTGAATCTATCTCATCATTTATTGCTTCTTTCCAAAAAGTAGAGTCCTGAGATTTCATTGCCTCTTCAAATGTAATAGGATCAGATTCTGTATTATAAGAATAAGGTACTTATTGAATATACTTTCACATTTTCCTTCTACAAGAAACATAATGAAATTTGGTTCAAAATCTTGGACATTTTTAATCCTCTTACTTCTTCTTAATTCTTGACAAGATTCATCATTATTATCAATTTGTTCCAATGGAATCTCATTCTCATTTGAAGAACGAATCAATTGTTGTGGCTGTAATTGTCTTGATATAGAATTAAATCTATTTTATCAAAAATAGCATCTCTTGATTTAATAATAGTATTAATTGAAATTGAATCATTTGGTTCAATTACCATGAACCAATATGCCTTGCTATTATGTGCATATCCTATAAATATGCATTCAATTCCTCTTTCACCTAACTTTTTACGTTTAGGTGTTGGAACTTTGACAATAGCTCTAAACCCCAAATCTTCAAATAATTAAGGTTTGGTTTCTTTTTCTTCCATTATTCATAGGGGGGTTATTTTAGTTTCCTTATTAGGAACTCTATTCAATATATGGTAAGCTGTTAGAACAACTTCTCCCTAGAAACCTTGTGCAATACGTAAATATGATAACATTGAATTTACCATTTCAATTAAGACTCTATTTTTCCTTTTAGCTACACCATTTTGTTGTGGTGTGTAAGGGGCTGAAACTTGATGGACAATTCCAGTAAATTCAAAATAACTTATTCAATAGACTTCCAGACACTAAATTCTTCCTAACTTCTGGTTCATAATATACATCATTTAAGGTTAAAACCTTTCCAGAAGTGAATTGTAGTTCAACGGACCCTTTGCCTTTGATTGTTACGGTGGAAGAATTTCCCATGTACAAGACATTGTCATTTTCACATTGTGTGAACTTTGTCAACATACTTTTGTCTTTCCACACATGTTTGGTTGCTCCAATATCAATCCACCATGTATGTTGATCTTGTGCCATATTAATTTCAGATATCATTGCAATGAATTTTTCGTTATTATCAACCTTAGAAGATGATTTCTTCTTTAAAAATCGACATTCATTCTTGAAATGTCCCGACTTACCACAATGATAGCATGAGCCCTTTTGTTTCTTTTTGAACTTAGGTGCTCTATCAGTCTGTTTGAATTTTCTCTTGAATGGTTTAGTAGTCTGTACTTCCTCCGTAACCTGCACTTTGGCATTTTCAGAATTTAGGTTATGATCTTGCTTTCGATATTCTTCTTCAATACGAAGATGATTTGCCAAAGCCTCAAGAGATATTACATTTTCCTTATGTTTTATAATTCTTTTAAAGTCTTTCCAAGATGGAGGAAGTTTGTCTATTATGGAGGATACAACAATCATTTCATCCATTTTCCTATCATATTGCTTAAATTGATTCAGTATCTTTTCAATATCACGGAATTACTCCATAACAGAACGACCATCAACCATTTGATAATTATTGAAACGACTGACAAGAAATTTCTTACTTGTAACATCTTCGGTCATGTATCTTGTCTCCAATTTGCCCCATAATTCTTTAATTGTGACATCGTTTTGGTAGGTGTCGAACAAACCATCAGATAAACCATTCAATATGTAGCCTATGCACATGTAATCAGCATTATCCCATTTTTGTGTTTCTCCGGTTGCAGGAACAGATTCGTTATCATTCTCTTCAAGTCTTGGAGTATCCAAAACATAAGCAATCATCAAAGTTGTTAATAAGAAGTGCATCTTTTTCTACCATCGTCAAAAAATTCCACCATCAAATCGATCAAGTTTGAAAAAGTTGGAAGCCAACTCCCTTAGTGTTCCACTTTCATGTGTTGTGGTAGTCATCATGAAATATAACCTTAAAATTGTCAGTACAAATCTCCGGTGAAGAAAATCTCGAACACACGAACGAAACTTGAACAGAAAAAGAAGAAATAGGAAAAGGCTCCAAAGCATGTATCAAGTCACTATCTTTAAGGTTATATTCGCCCTCACCTGTATTCAATGTGCAAATGAGTTCCAAGCAAATTAACCTCGAGGATACAATAAAGCCAATGACTATTTGCATTTTGCATTGACGATAATAGTCCACTACACACTGAGTAATGTATAACAAGAAACTCAATTTCTACAAAGGATTTTTGCAGTAATACTTTATAGAATAATCTAATAATATTAGAAAATGAAGGAAAGAAAGAAAGAATATTAGAATTTGTTGGTGTAATTTCCAAACGAAATCTCATTCCTATTTATAGGAATTTTTATGTCTCTTCATAGAGACATCTTTCAATAGGTGTCTTTTGAATAATAATGTCTTTAAAATAAAAACATAATTATTCATTTAATATTATACTATTTAAATAATATTATTTAAATAGTTATAACTCTTTTGAAAAAATCAAATAATATAACTTTTGATTAATTACACCCATTCATTTATAGTTATTGGAACACTATAAATATTTAAAATGTTCCATCTTATACTAATATATTTTATTCATTCGGACATTCAAAATATTATAATAATTTATGGCTAATTTACTACATCTAGTGCAACATAATGAGTTTATTGTTATTTTCAGAAAATGCTTTCATTGAGAAAACAAGACAGCTACCATTGTAATAGGCCGTTTTTGCCCGGGCCCAACAAAAAAAACCAAAAAATAAATAAATTAACATTCCCAGTCCACTTACAATAGGCCCAAATAGCCCAAACCCAAAATAATAAAACCCTAGGCGGTCAGATAAGCCCAAAAACTTAAACAATGTCAGAAAACCCTAGCCTCCCTAACCCTCTTCAGCCGCCAGCCGCTAGCCTCCTCATGCACCCCACCACTGTCGCTTGTAATGGTCTATAAAACCAACAATAGGCATTTTGTATTTTCTTCTTCTTCTACAAATATACAATAAAAAATCAAAAAAAGAAACAGAATTGAAGTTAAAAGGTGCTTACTCTTTATTCTTTTCTGGTTTTTTCCTTTTCTATTTATTCTTTTTATTATTTATTTTTTAAATATATTTCAAAGAAAGAAACATAGAGTAAAAAGGAAAAAAAAAACTTACCTGTTGTTCATTTTACGCCTTCGGGAGTCGAAAGGTCCCTTTGATTTATATCAAATTTTGGTAGGTTTTTAGGCATTTCAACCTCAAATCGGGGTTCTACACGAGAAAGGAACAAAAAAGGTGGTTTTTTTTATTTTTTGGCCACCATGCACGACCGTGACCAACGGTCGCCACGGTGGCTGACAGCCGGAGCCATGGCCAGAAATGAGAGTTGAGAGAGAGGGGAGAGAGTATTTCTAAAACTTTTAAAAAAAACGAGGAAAAGATTTTTTTTGGAAGTTTTTTAACTTATGTAGGGTGCTAAAACAGCGCCGTTTTGGAGGGGTTTAGAAAGCCCCAAAACGACATCGTTTTGAGGCTGAACCGAACCGACCCAACCCGCAAGGCTAAGATTCGCGTGTTTTCTACCGCATGGGTTATTTACGCACTCGGTCCCTCTGCTTTTGCGACGCATTGCAATTTGGTCCTTCCTTGTTTTTCTTCCTTAAATCTTGCTGCATAATTTTATGATTGCTTCACTTTGGTCCATATTGAAATGTTGCGCATAAGGACTGGGAATATTTTCCCAGTCAGTCCCTCACTATTTGTGCGCGTCACATTTTGGTGCAATTTTTTCTAGTTCTTTATTTCGATTTAGGCTCTTAATTCTATTTTAATTCTGATTTAGTCTCATGTTCAATTAATATCAACCCTTTATAATTATATTTTTGTTCATATATTCATTTTTTTCTTTTTTTTACTCTTTTCATATTTTAAACTTCATATTAGATTTTTTTTCACATTGTGCTAATGTTGCTAGTATTATTTTTATTTTTAATTTTATCATTATTATTATTATTCCTTGATTTGTTATGTTAATATTAAAGTAGTAATTGTATAATTATTGTCACCATCATTATGAATTGTTTTTATGGCCATGTTCATATTATTGTCATTAACTAACATGTCATTTTATTTTTAGTATATCATTATTCTATTTTCATACACTAGCATTTTATTTTATTTCATTATAATCATATCTTGAATCGGGCTTAGACACATTTATTCATTGTTGTACTCAAACAAAATAAATACGCCTCGTTCAAAGTATTGTACTCGCTATTATTCAAAAAAAAGGAAAATTTTCAAAATAAGGCAATGTTCCGTAATTGGAAATTTGAAAAGGTCGTTCCCTAACTTACGGGGTTTCGAGTTTCTCGATAAATCTAAATAGCCGAATGTTTTTCTAGCATGAAATTTTAAATAAAATATTCTCGAGAATAAAAAAATCATGTTCTAACTTACGAAATATGATTTCTTTTTACAACCGGGATAATTGAATTCCTATCAAAATAAATAACTTTTCCGGTGTTTATTCTCGTTTCGAGAATTTAAGACATTGTGTCCTAACTTACGGGACATAATTCTTTTTCCCAATTAACGTGAAATAGGCCATTCTCTAAAAAATTTTCAATTTTCAATTTTCAATATTTTCACAAAGGATCGTTTTTTTAATCTTTTCAAGATTTTCAATTTTCGACACTAAGACCATAATTAATCAACTAGGTACCAATTTTGGGCACATCGAGGGTGTTAATCCTTCCGCGTATGTAACCGAATCTCGAATTCTTTTTCTCGAATTTCGTAGACCAAAATAATTGTTTTAGTAAATCAAAATATCTTATTAAAACAATTAAATTATGAGGTGATCTGATCCCACCTCATAAAAAAGGATTAGTGGCGGCTCCATTTTTGTTTTTAAATAAAAGTCGATCTTTTTACAAAAAAATGGTTTCGACAACTTGGCAACTCTGCTGGGGAACTAAAAATAAGAGAGTCAAGCCACGCGTTGATCATTTTTTGTCTTTTTGTCGAAAATTGAAAATTTTGTTTAAATTTACGATCATTTTGTTACAGTTCATCCGTTTTGTTACGATCTTCATCATTTTGGTTTATAATCGCTTTACTAGTTTGAATTTTTGATATGTTTCTGCACATTGCATTACATGACCGCTCGAGTATGAGTGAGGAACTATTCCTTCGTGAGGTCTTCACCTCCGTACAGGATAGTGGATCGCTTTCGGGATACATCCGTACCTATGTCTTCGTGAGATTTTCATCTCCATGCAACCATAGGGAAATGTATCTCCCTGAACTGAACTCGGTCTATATGAGCCTATAATGGGTGAGGATCGAGAAATCTGCCAGTTCAGGTACCCTTACTTTAGAATCGAACCGCATATAGTGGGCCCCAAAAGCCTACCCTAGGTAGAACCACACCGAACCCCTAGTGGTCACCCAAATAGGTGCCTTGTTTATTATTCCTTGCTTACTTTAGCTTTGTATAATGTATTGACCTATTTTGTTTTGCTTTGACTGTGATTGCATTGCATTTTCATCATAGAAAAAAGGTGTTGATTCACGTTCAGTTGCTAAATAGAGAGTTTGTCATGAAAAATGGATTTTGTGATAAAATGAATGACAATACGGTCGTTCGAATACAGTCCGAGAAAAGGTAGCGAGGGAAGGGTGATAGTCCGATGAATGAGTACACAACTTTGCTTCTTTGCTTGAGGATTCAAGCTAACAAAGATTATTCGAGAGCAGAAAATGTTCCAACTTTCTTAAAGAAGCTAACGAGCATCGCAAGGATGAGCAAACAATGGGTTGTAGCTTGGATCAAGCAAAAAGGAGGTAGATAACGCACCCCTTTGGAGAGTTCGCGAGATTCAATCTTAACAAACGGGTATAAGGAAAGGGATTGATGTCTTCACTTTGAGTATTAGGGTAAGGTCGTATATGTAAATATTTTTTTATGCAAAGAGATTTGTTTTCTAGTAAAGTTGTTCTAATAGAATTGAATTTGAATCAATGTCTCTTTTTACATTCATTCCATCCATCTGCATTACATTTCATTGCATGCATTAAATTTCACAAAAGGACCCTAATTAATTGAAATTGTTACAGTTACCCTGGAAACTAACGAAAATCCACCAACTAAATCTCACTACAGTACCCGCCGCAAAACCAAAGAAATGGATCAAAGATTAGAAAGATTAGAACAAGTACAGAAGGATATACAAGATCAGTTGCAAGTGCCGCTGCAAGAGCAATTAGCCAAATTTCAACAAGACATGAGGGATCAGATGCTAGAATCCCAAAGAAATATGATGAGCCAATTAATATAGTTACTGGCTGGAAGACTTGAAAAAGGGAAAAGTCCAGTGGTCAACTCTGGGGATGATAATGAAAACGCTGCCTATCCCCCAGGTTTTACCTTGATAAGTGTCCAAGCCCAACCAGACGCTCGTCCACACAGGCCACTCATTGTTATCAGACCCCAACAATATCAGACCGGTACCTCAGCACCAATAAACTACCCAACAGGCTTAGGTTCCAATCCGAGGAACAATCCAACCAACCTTGTAGTTTCTAATCTAGACGAAATGTCAGAAATAGAAAAAGCAAAGGTGGAATTACCAAAACAACTCAAAGATCAATACTGGTGGTTGGAGGAAAAACTCAGTGCAATGGAAAATTTTGATTACCATTGCTGTGTTGACGCCAAGGATCTGAGTTTGGTCCCAGATCTAGTACTCTCACCGAAATTCAAGAGTCCAGAATTTGAAAAGTATAATGGGACTAGTTGTTCTGAAGCTCATATCATGATGTTCTACCGAAGAATGAAAGGATACATTAATAATGATCAATTATTAATTTACTACTTCTAAGATGTCTGATTGGGTCGGCTGCCAAATGGTACAACTAGCTAAGCCGTGTCGAAATCCACTCATTGAAGGACTTGGCACAGGCTTTCATGAAGCAATACAGCCATGTAACAGACATGACATCTAACAGAACTACACTGCAGAACATGGAAAAGAAGCAAAATGAGAGCTTCAAGCAATATGCCCAAAGATGGAGAGAGGTGGTGACACAAGGCCAACCACCTCTTCTGGAGAAAGAAACCATGATGCTTTTCATAAACACTTTGAAAGCCCCATTCATTAACCACATGTTGGGAAGTGCTACCATGAGCTTCTCAGATATGATAATGTCTGGCAAGATGATTGAAAACACAATAAGAAGTGGGAAGATAGAAGCGAGGGAAAGTGTCAAAAGATCAACCCCAAAGAACAAGGAAAATGAAGTGAATAACCTGAGCATGTATAATAAAGGGCATTCCAAATCAGTCACTATAAGCCAGACGAAAGTCGTAACCACTAGCTATCAAGTCCCTTCAAGGCAAGAATCCAACTCAAAGCCAAACACAGAAAGACTCCAGTTCACACCAATCCCAATGACATATAGAGAGTTGTATCAGAATCTATTTGATGCGCATGTGGTATCTCCGTTCTACTCAGAACCGTGCAACCTCCGTTCCTGAAATGGTATGATGAAAATGCCCAATGCTAATATCACGCAAGAATAACAAGAAACTAAATTGAAAACTGCACTACATTTAAAAAGTTAGTTGTTAGGTTTATCAAGATGGGCATCGTGAAGTTTACAATCCATCAGGACCTAATGTGGCAGGAAATCCATTACTCAATCATCTAGACCCAATGGTAAACACGATAATTGAGAATGGAGGAAATATAACCAAAACCAATGTTGCAGAAGTAAAAACCCCACTGAAATGAGTTTTGAAACAAATGATAGACATAGGGTTAATCATTCAGAATTCGGAGGAGATACCAAAAGAGATGAGGAGCTACTGTGAGTTCCACACTAAAGAAGGCCATGAAATCCAATAGTGTGCTATATTCAAAGATTTGGTGTAGGGCCTAATGGATAATAAAGAGTTGGAATTCCTTGAAGAAGTCAAAGGCTCGGAAGGAGTGTTGAGGAATTTAAGTGTTAACTTCGTATCCAAAAAGGGAGCCGGGGAAGAGAATTTATCAGGCATTTGCCCTTACACACCTGGGAGTGTTTTGAACAATGGGACTGTGGAAGAGATCCCTGAATTTTTTAGACCTAATTCGGAGTAATGTCTAAAACATGCTTATTGCTCTAAGCTTAGGAGCAATAAGAATCCTTTTGTGAGATGGGCTTATGTCTAACATCTTTATTTCAATAAAATTTATCTTTCAGATATTATTTTATTGTTTCCATTTCATTCAAAATCATACTATACAGATAAATATTCTTCAATTCTTTTGTTCTTTGAATCTTCCTTCGCCCATATACCAGGTCTCCAGATATCAATGATATGAGCGACACTGTTATTGACTCAAAACCTCTTTTCGAGCAAGATATGTGTCTAGAGGAACCACAGGACTTTAAAGATGATTGAGACTGTAACTTATCTCCTGATTTGTTAAAGATGGTAGAACAAGATGAGAAATAGATCCTATCTTACTACGAATCAATGGAATACGTGGCCTTTCTTTATGTAAGGCATGGAAGTCATTGGGCCG
The DNA here is from genome assembly GCF_025698545.1 of Gossypium raimondii. Classification (NCBI taxonomy): domain Eukaryota; kingdom Viridiplantae; phylum Streptophyta; class Magnoliopsida; order Malvales; family Malvaceae; genus Gossypium; species Gossypium raimondii. The sequence goes on along the minus strand of NC_068572.1, from coordinate 17,931,098 downwards.
ACCTTGCCAAAAGCTTCTGGCGGTCATCGATTCATCTTTGTGGTCATCGATTACTTCACTAAGTGGGTGGAAGCTGCTTCATATGCCAATGTCACAAAGTCAAAAGTCAGTAAATTCTTGAAAGAAAAAGAAATCATATGTCGGTATGGAATGCCAAAAAGTATCATATTTGACAAATGCACTAAATTTGAACTACGACACAATATCAGAAGTTTGCAATTTATTCAAGATTAACATCATATCGCCCCAAAATGAACAATGTAGTGGAGGCAAAAAAAAGCCTTTACTAGGGCAACGCTTTTCTCATTAGTTCATGGATGGAGGCGGTTTTGCCCATTGAAGTCAAGATTCCTTCTCTTCGAGTTTTATCAGAGTTGAAGTTGGATGAAGTAAAAGGGATCCAATCCCGATATGATCAGTTGAACTTGATCGAAGAAAAGAGGCTAATGGCTATCCTCATGGTCAAATGTACCAAAAACAAATTATGCAAGCTCACCAAAAAGGTTCACCTTATAGAATTCCAAGAGGGGAACCTGGTATCGAAGAAGATCCTTCCCCTACAAAAAGACTTCAGAAGAAAGTGAATGCCAAACTGGGAAGGACCTTATGTGGAAGCCCTTATCTAAAAGGCGTTGATTTTAACCGGGAGGTATAACAAGGACCTGCCTAATCCCATGGGTTCAGATGCTCTAGCACTGCTTCCTAAGAGCAGCGTGTCTACCGATTTCACCATAGCAGCTTGCTCGAAATCATAATAACCCATTTTTTAGTCAATCGTCGAGATTGAAGGTGAAGGGGTCAATTCAATGTAAAATGTCAAATTTGTTAGGAAGCATTTAATTTTTATTGATAAATAACAACTCGTTGAAATAGCAATTTGAAGGTTCAAAAGGAATCTTTAGTATTCGTTGTATAATTTTATTTATTTAATTATCCTTTCTATTTAATTAGGTCGTCAATAGAGATTTTTTAGTTTGTGTTTTCTGCGCCTTGAGACCAAAAGGTTTTGAGTTGAAAACCCAGGAATGGGAAATTCAATTTTTTTATCAAAGGTGGGGCATGTGGTAGTCTTGTCCTCTCTAAATTAACAAGAAGGAGGGATGCTACATCTTGGGGCATCAACAAAGTCTTCTAGGACTTCTAAACACGTATTAAGTTTAAAGGGTCCCCGAGAAGTTTTGTGTAAAGAAGCTCATGCTACGATATCTGGGGCACCTATTTTCATCTTATTCATTTCGTATCTTAGCAAAATTTACTATCTTGATTAATTTATTCATTTTGAGCTTTGCTCTCAATAAAATTTCATCTTTTCCATTGTGATAATATTTTTCAAGCATTTTTCATTGAAATAACGATTAATGGACTGATAATATTTAAACAAAAGAAGTTCTGCATATTACTCTGAAAGCTTCTAAATAATACTAGGACCTGAAACAGGACTATTATTTAGAACTAACCAGACTAAGGGTTGGAAAAATTTGAGAAAGAATAGTCTAAATTATGGCTATTTCTTCGGGTTTTCTGTCAAAAATACTAGTTGAACAAGAAGGCAGGGTAATATGTCAGTGATAGAACCTTGATGAACAACGAGCAATATTAACCTAAGCATTAAAAGAGGATCATTCTTGGAAAATGACAATCTGCATGCATGCAAATATCATTCATACACACCTAGTTAGGAGCATTTGATTCATTCCGATCATGACATCCTAATCACTAGGCATAAATAGGTCTATAAAATGGATTCTACAGGTCATGTTCCCTAGAGAACAGATCAGCGAAACCACAGATCCTATATCCTTGAAGTTGCAATAGGATAGATTGAAGTCATTATGGCGAATCTTATCTCTAGCGAAACAGACTGAAGACGGCGAATCTTATTTCCCTAGCATTACAGTGGAACAGATTAAAGCTACAAATTATGGCGAATCTTATCTTTCTGAAGTTGCAGTGGAGCAGATTGAAGCCACCAACCTTATCTACCTGAAGTTGCAGCGGAGTAGACTGAAGACAGCGAATCTTATTTCCCTGCCGTTGTAGTGGAACAGATTAAAGCTACAAATTATGGCTAATCTTATCTTCTTGAAGTTGCAATGGAGCAGATTGAAGCCACTAGCCTTATCTCCTTGAAGTTGTCGCGAAGCAGACTGAAGACAGTGAATCTTATTTCCCTAGCGTTGTAGCAGAACATATTAAAGCTACAAATTATTACAGATCTTATCTTTCTGAAGTTTCAGTGGAGCAGATTGAAGCCACCAGTGTTATCTCCCTGAAGTTGCAGCGGAGCAGACTGAAGACAGTGAATCTTATTTCCCTGGCATTACAGTGGAACTGATTAATGCAACAAATTATGATAGATCTTATCTTCCTAAAGTTGCAATGGAACTGATTAAAGTAACAAATTATGACAGATCTTATCTTTCTGAAGTTGCAGTGGAGCAGATTGAAGCCACCAGCCTTATCTCCCTAATGTTGTAGCAGAGTAGACTGAAGACAGAGAATCTTATTTCCCTAGCATTGCAGTGGAACAGATTAAAGCTACAAATTATGGCGGATCTTATCTTTCTGAAGTCGCAGTGGAGCAGATTGAAGCCACCAATCCTATCTCCCTGATGTTTTAGTGGAGCAGATTAAAACGACAAATCCTATACCTTTGAAGTTACAGTAGGTCGGATCAAATTTGCCAAAGCCAAATCTTGTCTCCCTGAAGTTGTAGTGGAGCAGATTGAAGTCACAAGTCTTACCTCCCTGAAGTTACAGTGGAGTGGATCGAAGCACTAATTCCTATACCCCTGAAGATGTAGTGGGATAGAATAAGGCTACTTGAAGAAAAGAAGCACCAAAAAGTCGAGATTCGGCACGACCAGGCAAAATTGGCCCTTTTAAAGTCTTTGCTCCATTCTTGTTACATGAAAATGAGCAAAGAAGGGCATCTGTAATAGGCCATTTTTGCCTGGGCCCAACAAAAAAAAAAACAAACCAAATAAATAAATAAATAGTCCCAGTCCATTTACAACAGGCCCAAACAGCCCAAACCCAAAATAAAAAAAACCCTAGGTGGCCCGATAAGCCCAAAAACTTAAACAATGTCAGAAAACCGTAGCCTCCCTAACCGTCTTCAGCCGCTAGCCTCCTCACACGCGCCACCACCGCCGCACGCCATCACACACTCGTCTGACACCTACAAAAATTGAATGTAACAACAGGAAAGGCACGCCAAGTAGTAAAAACAACAGAGAAAAAGACAAAAAAAATAGAAAACAAACAGTTTGTAATGGTCTATAAAAACAACAATAGGCATTTTGTATTTTCTTCTTCTTCTACGATTATACAATAAAAATTTAAAAAAAAACAGAATTAAGGTTAAAAAGTGTTTGCTCTTTTTTCTTTTCAGGTTTTTTCATTTTCTGTTTATTCTTTTTATTATTTATTTTTTAAAATCTATTTTAATGAAAGAAACATGGAGTAAAAAGAAAAAAAAACTTACCTGTTGTTCATTTTCTGCCTTCGGGAGCCGAAAGGTCTGTTTGATTTATCTCAAATTTTGGTGGGTTTTTAGGCATTTCAACCCCAAATCGGGGTTCTACACGAAAAAGGAACAAAAAAGGTGGTTTTTTTGAGTTTTTCGGCCACCGTGCACGGCGGCGCCACGGTGGCAAACGGCCGAAGCCATGGCCAAAGGGGAGTGTTGAGAGAGAGGGGGGAGTGTTTTTGAAATTTTTTTAGGAAAAGGAGGAAAAAAAATTTTTTTGGAAGTTTTTTAACTTATATAGGATGCTAAAACGGCGCAGTTTTGGAGGGGTTCAGAAAGCCCCAAAACAATGTCATTTTGAGGTTGAACTGAACGAAACCGACCCACAAGGCTAGGATCTACGTGTTTTCTAGCGCATGGGTTATTTACGCGCATGGTCCCTCCACTTTTGCGACGCATTGCAATTGGTCCTTGTTTGTTTTTTTTTCCTTAAATCTCGTCGCATAATTTTATGATTGCTTCACTTTGGTCCATATTGAAATGTTGCACATGGTCCCTCATTCTTTGCGCCCGTCACATTTTGGTGCAATTTTGTCTTGTTATTTATTTCAATTTAGGCTCTTAATTCTGTTTTAATTCTGATTTAGTCTCATGTTCAATTAATATCGACCCTTTATAATTATATTTTTGTTCATATATCCATTTCTTTTTTCTTTTTTTTTACTTTTTTCATATTTTAAAATTCATATTAGACTTTTTTTTATTATTTTTCACATTTTGCTAATGTTGCTAGTATTATTTTTATTTTTAATTTTATCATTATTATTATTCCTTGATTTTTTATGTTAATATTAAAGTAGTAATTGTATAATTATTGTCACCATCATTATGAATTGTTTTTATTGCCATGTTCATATTATTGTCATTAACTAACATGTCATTTTATTTTAGTATATCATTATTCTATTTTCATACACTAGCATTTTATTTTATTTCATTATAATCATATCTTGAATCGTGCTTAGACACATTTATTCATTGTTGTACTCCAAACAAAATAAATACGCCTCGTTCAAAGTATTGTACTCGCTATTATTAAAAAAAAAAGGAAAATTTTTAAAATAAGACAATGTTCTGTAATTGGAAATTTGAAAAGGTCATTCCCTAACTTACGGGGTTTCGAGTTTCTCAATAAATCCAAATAGCCGAATGTTTTTCTAGCATGAAATTTTAATCAAAATATTCTCGAGAATAAAAAAAATCGTGTTCTAACTTACAGAATATGATTTCTTTTTAAAACTGTGATAATCGAATACCTTTCAAAATAAATAACTTTTCCGGTGTTTATTCTCGTTTCGAGAATTTAAGGCATTGTGTCATAACTTACCGGACATAATTTTTTCCCGATTAACGTGAAAGACATCATTCTCTAAAAAAAATTCAATTTTCAATATTTTAACAAAGGATCGTTTTTTTTAATCTCTTTAAGATTTTCAATTTTCGACACTAAGACACTAATTAATCAACTAGGTACCGATTTTGGGCGTATCGAAGGTGCTAATCCTTCCTCGTATGTAACCGACTCCCAAACCTATTTTCTCGAATTTCGTAGACCAAAATCATTGTTTTAGTAAATCAAAATATCTTATTAAAACAATCAAATTACGAGGTGATCCGATCACACCTCATAAAAAAGGATTGGTGGCGACTCTATTTTCGTTTTTAAATAAAAGTCGACCCTTTTCGACAACCATCTTTAGGATAGTTGAGTTTAAATTTGAACTTGTATGATTCAATAATAAATTGATCTCTAAACAAGATCTCGGTCAGATAGTATAAAACCAAATTGCATTAACAATTGTGGCTTCAATTGTTTCCTTGTTCACTTTTTATTGCAACGATTCATAATCCAAACGTTTTCTCACCATATATATATGTGTATATCAAAGGCAGAAAAGAAAAATTAGCCTCAAAATTATTTTCTAATAAAATGTTCACATGCATGCCTCAGACTTTCTTTTTTTTCTATTAAGAATAATTTGGCATTTCAAACATATAAGCGTATAATAAGAATAACATGAAACTACAAATTCAAATGAATAAGAGTGCAACTTCAATTTCAAAGCCTTAAGGATAAGTCAAGCTGACTAAACTCATCTTCAACATTCTCATTTCTGTATCCCATGGAGCCGTAGTTTACGTCTGTTTTTCCATAGCTCATTTCTCCAGCAAACCTGCCAGCTCGACCATGTTGTTCAAACGTGGCCATTGGTGACTGCATACTTTGGTCATGGCTCGAACCCCTGATACTGGATCCCCCATGTGCCCTGACAATTGAGCTTAGCTCTCTGCTTTTCTTCGCAAGAGTCCTTTCTAGTTTGTGGGCATTTTGGTGGCCTCCAAGTGCTTGTGAGCTATAGAACTTTCGTTTGCAATAGTTACAAGAGAAAATTCGAGGAGCAGCTGGAATGTGGGGCGACGAGGAAGACGATGATGGTTCAAGGACAAGCTCTAGGTTGGGTTGATTGTTGGATAGGCTTAAACGAAGAGAATTATTAGGCTGATAATCCATATCAAGCTATAATAAAGGGAATTAAGGAGACGAGTTTACTTATTTGATACAGAAAATGATAATGATGATTCAATAAAAGGTAGGCGGAAGATCAAGAGAAGCTAATAGCTTAAAGCAAAGCCACAGAATGGAAGAGTTTATAGGCAAATCAAAGTAGCCTGTGGAAGATAGAAGGGGAGATAGTGTAAATCAAGGTTAAGAAAAGCATTAAATTATGAGGTGCAAAGGTTCACTGTTCCTGCAACCACAAATAGTAAGAAGAGTAAAAAAGGAGATGGCCTATGGAGAGAGAGAGAGACAGTTATGTGCAAAGATCAGAGGGGAATCAAAGGGTTGTCGCCTTTATTAATGGCAGCATTTCTATCCTTTGTCGGTTCAAGCAAATAAATTTCAGGGTATTTTACCTGTATATATACTCACTAACAAATAGGATATTAGAAAAATAGATATATAAAAATATGTATTCAAAGCAGTTAAAGTTTTATTATAATGATTTATGCTTGAAAGTTTTGTGTATAATATAGTGATCTAGTCATTGGTCCAATCAACATGCGTAATCGGTAATCAGATCCAGATGATGCATTAATCTGCTTTCCAAGAAAGGTATTAATTATAAACAAGATAAACTGCCTTGACTGCACTAAACATGCAACATGATAACAGACCGGTTTGACATTTTGCCCAACGATTATCCTATATGGTGCACTGAACAACCGTACAAGATTAGACATAGTCCCACTACAGTGAACCCACTGCTGTTAATTGGTACAATTCTTTGATCAATTAATGTTGCTCTACATATAGAAAATGCCTTAATGTTCATACGACTGACACCAAAATCCACTCAACTTCCGGACAATCAGATCAGTTCTGCCCTTGCCTCATGAAATAATCCCATAAAATAATACTTTTGCATATTCATATGTATGAAGAAATCATTTAATTCATATTGATGGGAAAAAGAGTTGTAATCTCTTTGGGAGAGTGATGAAGCTACAGAAAGATATGACAAGAAACGTAGACGTTTTCAATTATTATGTTCATGGTACAATATTTTCCTATTCATAGTCCACGGTAACATCATTCAGAACCAGAATCAGAAAGGCATAAAAACGGTTTTGGGAATTTTATGGAGCAGATCGAGGGTTTTTAATCGTCCATAATGCCTTTGTTAGGGACCCCACAGTTTTATTATTTTCCTGCATGTATGCCACCATGGTTTTTGGTACTACTCGTTTACCTTACATCACATCTTGCTCGAATTATATCAATCTCTCTCACACTCTTATCAGTCTCTCTTTAATTTTTTTGAGATAACTTGAACTGAGACAAGCACATGGGGTATGGGATTTAAAACTGTAGAAAAGCAGACAAATCATCCACTATGTTGTGCTTTTAAAACTAAGCTCCCAATAAAAAAAACTATGCGTAGAATTATTTTATAAAACATATTATTTGTTAGACCATAATTGTGGGATCATAATCTAGCAGGTCGGCTATGATTGCGCTGAGCTTTGTCCATTAATCAAAGACACAAACACCAAACCAAGAAGACTACATACTCGTCCTCACCAATGTCGTTAGTCACCTAGTCATAAAGATTCCCAAGCTCTAGGAACATTAATTCCCTTGCTAAAACATATTACTATTAATTATATTGTGAAATGAATCAGCAGCTAAATTCCATGTGTTCCTTTGTACTTTAACAACCCACAAGACATGGAATCATGAACTTCAACCCCCCCCCCCCCTTTGATACCTAAATATTTTCTTGTATTAATGACTCTTCCTTGTTCTTTCTCTAAGTCAGTTAATTGGACCTGACATGTTTTTTAATTAAGATAATGATATTTTTATTGCCTATACTCTCACATCTACATTATTAAATTCACTCAATAATTAGTAGACGACCGCTAATTTGACAGTAAGATAGGAAAGAAGAGAGGAATGAATTTATATCCATACCCTTTCATTGATTAATCTAAAAGAAAACAAACAAAATAGCACTTGCTCATTTCAAGCAACTGAGAGAGAAGAGAGACTCACATGGGAAAATGCGAGGTTTTAGTTGAGAGCAGTGATGAAAGACGATATAGGAGGCATCCCTGGTTTTTCCTACAGGAAAAAGGATAAAATATATTGATTAATGGGAAATGATCCTATGGAAAAACTGAGACAGAAATGATCGTGGTGGACATGTTTGTATTTTGAAAGGTTATGGAAGGAACTCACCATGAAGATTCCTTCTTCTCTTTTATGCCAACACGTGGACAATGAGTTCCACAGTTTTTTAAAAGCAATCACCGAGATTGGCACCAATTCCCAATCTCAATCTTGTAATAAAATACATGTACACCAATCATTAAATATGGAATGACTAACACTAATATCTCCCACCCTATTTTAATGTTATATGGATGTGGGGAAAGCTTCTATGTGCCACAAAGAGATATATATCATCTGAACCTCATCTTCAACTGACTGTGTGACTGCTGTTGAAGCATAGCATTTTGTAAATTTCTTTTTCATTCGAACTTATACTTTATAGATTTTAGTGCGGGTTGGCTGCCATGAGTTTTTGTTTGATGCTAAGCTAGGATGAGCTTTGAGATAGGGTCACGTTTGAAACCCACTTTCTCCGCGCACTTTCTGCACTTTTTGGGTGTTTTCTCTTTCCATTTTGGATTCATTATAATACTTACTTTGTTTGGCAGCAACAATATATGGCTTGTTTGGTTCCAATGGAATTCCCTCATTATTTGTTATTACTAGTTGGATTCAATATATGGCTTAGTGTTGGGTTATTATTTATTTGTATTAGTTGGATTCAATATATGGCTTAGTGTTGGGTTATTTTTATTTGTATTGAATTATAGGCTAAAAATTTAAATGTTAGAATATACTCTAAATTTCCATATACTATGTACACTTGAAATTTAATCTACGTACATCTATTTTTACAAAGTTAAATTCTCTATTTTTCAGATTTAAAATTCAAAATTCTTTTATTAAATTTTATTATGTGACATTTTGAATTTTAAAAATACATATTTACTTGATAGTTATGTAACAATAAAAATAATGTTGAAAATACATATTATGATTTTTCTTTAAAACAAAATTCAAGCTTGTTAGGGTAAAAGAAGGAGGCATGTATGGATAGGTTGAAATTCATTAAATTAATTTCACCAAAATTGTCAATTTATAAGTCTAGAAGATTGATAAACTTGTAACGCTTTTTAGATAGGATCTAGGTACTTGTAACGCATTTTTAGATAGGATCTAGGTATTATGGGTTGAGATAACTTATAAACGATGAACGATCATTCTCTTAGCTTCAAAACACATTTTAAATAATTTAATTTCAACTTTTGGATCTCAAGATATGGTCATTTTAGTAAAGACTGTACAAACAAAAAATTTTAAATGTGATTACTTCATGAATGATGAGTTTTTGAGTTTGGATAAGCTTTTAAATTATATTGGGTTCAATTATAAAGCTTAATTCTGATTATATATATAAGCCCAACAATGTTTTCATTAACTCTAATATTTTTTGTATTTATTTGTTTCAGATTTTTTTTAAGATCTTAGATTAATGAGTGTTTGACTAGGCTTAAAGAGGTTTATGTTATTTACTTTGCAAGATAGTTGACTAAGGGCTCCTTTGGATAGACGGTGCATTTATCTAGGGTTAGTGTAAAAACAATGGTGGCAGTGAGATTAGATAATATAGTGATACTGTAGCATGAGAAAAAAATAAAGCTAAAAACACACCGCACTGGAGGTAAACGTCTATCCAAAGGGACACTAAGTCTTAAGAGATTTAGTAATTATTTAGGGTTCAAGTAAGATTTGTATTTTCCTTGATTTTTTTATTAATAAAAGACTCCAAGGGAGATTCATCGTAACTTTAGCTTGCATAATTCAGGTCAATTGGGAAAGTTAAAGATCAATATAGATTTTTGCTAGTACAAATTCACCAAAAAACGACTAGACTATTCCATCCAACTATTTATCATCAACATCATTCTATTTTTTTTCTCATCAAAGTAAGTATATTAATGTTAAAGAGGAAGCATTACATAGTTTGAAGGATTCCTTGAAACCATATAAAGAAAAGAAAATCCCTATCAACACCGAATTTAGCCAAAGAGTTAGCAAACCCTTTGGCTTCTCTAAGCACATTGATAAATTCAACATCTTTGATAATAGCAATATAGTAATCAATAGCAAACATCCCACAAACGCTAAGGTCGAAGCTTCTTCTTTGTCACCCATGATACAACCGGAATTGAGTCGGACTCAACCAGCAATTTCTTCGCATGAAACCAAGGATATGAAGCGAACAGTTCCAGTGCCAATTGGATAGCTCTAATTGAGGTTATCATTTTGATTGAAATGATTAATAATATTAATTATTTAGATTTATTAATAACATTAAAAAAGTATAGAGATTAAATTATACCAAAAATTAAAGTATATAGATTATATGAAAGTTGCAGTAGAGTCTAGGAGTCAAAATTAAAATTTGACTATCATCTTGTAATATTAAAAAAAAAACGAAATGCAAACCTAAAAATATGGGAAGCTAAATGTTAGTCTTTTAAGACTCTTAAGGCATTCAAAATATATCATATGAACTATCTCGACTAATTAATAACATTATAAAATATAAAGACTAAATTATGTTAAAAATTAAAGTATAGGAATTAAATATCAAATTTAGACAGAATAGAGAAACTGGAACTAAAAAAACGCAACCGTTGTAGGTGTCAATAAAATGGACCTTCCTTTAATATCATATATATATTACAAGGTCTTTAAGTTTAATGTATTAAAAGACTATATAAATTTGACATGTGGCAAGAATTGAAAGAAAACATTTGTGGAGGAAAAAAATTACAATATAAACCCCTCTGTTATAAAATAAATAGATAGAGAGTAAAGAATAAAAAAATGATAGAGCAAAAGAGAGAGCGTATTTTATTGATCAATCGAATATTTACAAAACTTTTCCAAAGTCAATAAGAAGTATAAATGAATTAGAGATCTACTTCTAATGATTATTAGAATTTTAAAGTACATCAAAAACTTATATTGATATTAATAGACATTCACTTAATAAGATATTCATAACACCCCCCTTGGATGCCCATTGGTAGATAATGTCCTTGTTAAAACCTTACTAAAATAAAAACCCTGTGGGAAAAAAAATTCTAGTGAAGGAAAAAGAGTACACATATCTATAATACGCATAATATGTTGCCTTATTAAAAACCTTACCAGGAAAACCCAATGGGACAAAACCTCGGTCAAGGGAAAAAGAGTACAGCACGTATTTACTCCCCCTCATGAAAACATCACATATTTTCTCATATTCTATATATTCAATCTTGAATATTAGTCTTTTAAATGACTATATGAATGTATTTGCTAAGCATTTATATCACCAATTTGTTGAAAGTCATGAGTAAGGGAAATTTTGAAAAATATATTTTGATCTCTTCAAGAGTTTTAACACTAATCGTAACAAATTTTAATTATGATTCCTCTATAAAAATACAAATAGGTATTTTGGATCATTTTATAATCCTCCTTCAACTACTATTTAACACATATGTTCAAATCATTTCAATTCATATAAATGAACAATTTCTCGAGAATTTCAATATGCTTCTAGCATTTTAAGTCATTCAGGATTTTAATATAAACTTTACTATATAGTGATTCATAAAAGGTTGTAACAACAACCATAGACGCAAGTTAAATCTTTTACGAACTGCTAGTTTAATAATATATCTAAAGATTATTGCGTTCACCACAAAAGAATATTATATCTTTTCATAATTAATGCCAGGGTTTAGCAAAAAACTTCATATTTTTATTCCACTTTTTCAAAACTACTTCATTTGCACCCTCATTGGCTTTATACCTTTAGATATTTAGACTACTGGTCCAAAAACTCTACGAATTTAATTGTACTTAAGTTGCATCTTTCTATTTTGGTCAATTTATTCCATATCTATATTTCTCAATGGATTTATTGAAGATCAACCTTTTATTTCATTATTTCAATAATAATATTACATATAAAATTATTTTCGGCCACTTTTATTATTTGGTTCCACATTTTCTCGAATTGACATAACTTATCGAGATCTCTCATTTTCATTATTTTAAAATTCAGTTTTAGGTACTTGAATTTCTTCTGGAGCTTTACTTATTAGTTATGTCTTAGGTCTCTTTTGGAGCACTCGCCTCTATTATATGATCATCTAGAAGAATTTTCATCTTTGGAATCGATCAATCTATTATTTATTCTAATTGATTGTTTTATCGAGAGTTTGATTCAAAATAAAATATTAAATGGTATATAACACTTGGTTATTCTCATTAAGTTTGTAAATACATCTGATAGTTAACATGTAATGAGTTATCCTTGTTGAACTTTTGGTTCAAATTACTCTCCCCTAACTCATTACAAGTTATTATTTCTCTTCACCTAATGTCGGAAAACTATCGAGTCAAAATAGTAATCACAAATCATGTCATAATTGAATCTCCAACACATTTAAAACATATAATAATACAAGGAAACTTGTAATCAATATATATTCTCAACTTTGTTTGAGGATTCACTCATCTTTGTGCATTGTGGTGGAGCAATTAGAACATATACACATATACAAAAATTCAAAGATGATAAATATTTAGCTCTTGATCAAAAACTAATTGTAATGGGGAGTATTTATAACTTATTGGCTTGATGTGTACAACACGTAAATCAACAAAATCCAATGTTAGAATAGGAAGTTTAGTTCTCATAAGAATTGGTTTAGACATAAATCAAAGGCGCTCAATCAATAATTTCTCTAAACCATTATGCGCATAAATAACAAATTTTTGCAAAAAAATTTCAAACTCAATCAATAAAAGACTGAAATATAAACTCATCAATATTAGCAAGATGGATTGTCTTAATTTCATGATCGAAAATTAATTATTTAAACAAGTAATCTTGCAAATGACATGTTGCAAGTTGATAACACATACGTAATTATTTTGTAAATGCATATACCAAAATCATATAAAATTAAAACCATCCACATGGTGGATGAATGACCCATATTCAATTTAGAAATGTAAGACATTAAATCTCAACTTTAGCTAGTGAGTTTCTAACAATCAATTTTCATTGAGAACAAGTAACAAATGAGAATTCTTTAAATTAAAGAATCTTCTAGTTCTTTAATGAATGTTCATACAATTCTCAATTAATTTTCTCATCATATATGGTTCAAGATTGTCTAACTGGTCACGCCAATTAGTAAATGCATTTGTATCAAGAAACTTTTGGTTTACTTTAACATACGTTCAATTGTAATAAATTGTAACAAATTGATAAATTTACTATCATTTATTTTACTTTGTATCCACATATAAGTACTATTGGAGATGTCTAAATCAATGTGAAGTCTATAATGTCACTAAGTCAATAAATATAATTTCCAAATAATTATATGCAATATTCGCTTTAGGGAATATGCCAAAATCTTCAAATGCAGGGCATTTGGTCTAGTGGTATGATTCTCGCTTCGGATGCGAGAAGTCCTGAGTTCGATTCAAAATACTTTTAAAATCCTTTTAATAAGAGTTTTGCATAATCAATTAACTACCAAGAACAACTGTCTAGGTCATGTATAGAAACAAGCCTATACTAAATATACCAATAAACGTCATATCTTAAACATAAAAATATTACATAATGAAAACTAGAAAAAATTTTACATAACCATCATCATAAACATGCATGAAATTTAATTCAAAATCCAACCATTCAAGCTCATAGAACTTTTCATGTACAATTGCTCATGTCATTTTTCTAAATAATTAACAAATGGAATAACATAAAATGTATGAACTACTACCTTTAAAAATTCTTTCAACTAAATCAAATATGAATAACCATAAAATTCATTGGTTTGTTAACATGAATTTGCATACTAGATATGTTTTAATCAAATATATTATTTAATTATAAAACCTACTATAGCGACATTATAAATTAGTTAATATTCATTTTATGAACAAATGAGATGCTTAAAACAATATGTAACACATGTAATCAAAACTTAAAAAGAATACCATCTCAACATCTTTAAATCATATATCAAGTTGATTTAATATTTAAAAGCATACCTTTTTTGTTCTATGTTGAGTCTTGACAATAAGAAGTAAGCAAATTAAACTCCAATAATAGAATTTGAATCCAAACAAAATTTATTAATAGCAAACTTTGAGAGTGATTCTTATTTTCCAACTGTACAACAGATACATAACAAATGACTTTTCATATATAAGTTGTCTCTCTTCTTAAAGAGTTCTTCGGAATTTTTGTTTTTTCCTTGCTTCCTTTATTTTTCCACTTCTGGTGGTGAGAAAATTTATTACAACCATTCACATGACTATTATTATAGTCCAATTTACTACATCCATGTTAAATATTATGTCTTTCGAATTTATTACATATCGTTACATTCTCTTCAGGGAATGGTTAGGTTTCGTGGTTAAAATCTTTTGTTCAATCATAAGTAATTTTTTTTTCATGATATTGCTACCATAGAAGCACATTTGAATCATGAAAAGTAGAATATGTTCTCTCTTGCAAGGTTCTTATCAATAACATTTTTCCACGTAATTTTAATTGAGAACTTATTCTAAATACTGTAGAGTTATACTCACAGTTTTAAAAGAAATTGCAGCTTCAGGTGCATCCAACCATAACGAGCTTTAGATGGATTTACCATATTCTATTACTCATAAGTAGATCTTTTACAGTTAAATATTTCACTTTCAACCTCTTAACGGGAACGATGACAAAAGAAGATCACAAAGATAGTCACGATCAATTCAATTTGTAACAAGAGTAATAATTATAAATCAATAACCCAATCCTCTTTTGATTCATATGAAATATAATCTTTTCTGCATTCACAATTCCAATATGATATCCATTATAATGAATATCTTTTAAAACAAATGCATTAACCATCATAAATTTTGTGCTTTTTAGATATTGATATATTAGTTCTTTTGGAGCTTTCAACTAACTATCAAATATTGGAATAATATTTGTTTATTTCAAGATAAAATAAGATAAATATTTTCTATTTGTAATGATATAATTCATTACTACATTATAATATCCTTTCTCAAAGAATATTAATAGAAACAAAATATTTGGGCATACACCACATATGTGACCAATAATATTTCATATCACATTGATAACATAATTTATCTTTATCCTTTGAAGATTTATCTTGAGAACTCTCATTGTTCTTTTATTTATTACTATGTGCCCACTTTTAGTGGTCCATGATTACATCTTTTATTTTATTTATATTTGCATTCACTTCGGGGAATGCAACAAATCTAGTAGGACGGATTTCTAAATGCCTCCATTGATTCTTTATTTCAAAATCACCATCGCCAACACATGCGTGGGTTTCAAATCAAAATCTATCTATTCATGTTGTCATGATTAGTATCCAATTATAATACACATGATAAAATAAATAAATCATAGTAAAATATACTTGAGATTCTTTAACATCATTGTTATCACTTTAGCTATTATCACAAGTACCATAATGTGCATGCCTCAATTGAAGACTGAAATAGCAGTAGCTCTAGAAGACAATAGACAACAACTTGAGTAGCAAATTTGAGTGACCGACTATTGCATTTGTTGTTGCTTGAAAGGGGTGTGGCTTGGTGAAAGGGGAAATTTTTTGTGACTTATGGAGAAAAACAATTAAAAGAGAATCGTGCTGATAACGTGTTATAAAATAAATAGACAAAGAGTAAAGAACAAAGAAAATGGGAGAGCAAAAGAGAAAGCGTATTTTATTGATCAACCGAAATATTTACAAAGCTTCTCCAAAGTCTCTATTTATAGGCATAAGAAGTATAAATAAAGTATGATCTACTTCTAATGATTACTAGAATTTTAAAGTACATCAAAACTAATCTTGATATTGATGGACATCCACTTAATAAGATATTCATAACACCCTCCTTATTTTTATATAAATAATAATAGTGTCCTTCAAATTATATTTCATAATAAATCCTTCTAATTTATTTATATTCAATAATTTAACATAAAAATTTAACTACCTTTTAATTTTGTTTTATAATAAGTCATCCAATATGTTTAAAATTTTATATAATATATTCAATATTTCATAAATAAGTCCTCCAACATTTTTTATATTTAATTTTTTCTTTCAGATGTGTCACTTCTTTACAATACTTTTTGTTACATTTTTAAATTTTGTTTTAGTTCGTTCTATTACATTTTATTTACTTATTTTAATTTCCGTCAATTTCCTATCCACGAATAAAAAATTTCAAATCAATTGAAATTTATGACATTTTAATTATTCATTATTTCTTTTATTTTTAAATTTAATTACAAGTTAATAAAGTAACTAAAATTTAGAAGAATAATAGTTTAGATTCGATGGTAGCATAATAATTTGAGTATGAAAATATTATAAAAGTACTTTCATATTTTATTTTAGTATGCCTCAATTTCATATTATCTATTTACAAACCACTAATTTAACATTTGATACAATGTTTTCCAATTAAACATGTATATAAATTAAATAGATTTTCTATTATACTTTATTTAAATAAAAATTAATTTAAAACGTAATTTGAGTAAAAATTGAATTTATTTTTAGTAAAATTTAAAATTTATTAAAATTTTAAAATTATTAACTATATGTTAATTTATACACACAATCAAAACGTGCATCGCTCTAGATAAAAAAATTTAATATATAAATTGTTTCTTTCAAAAAGAAAAGTTATATAGATTGTTGTTGTGTTATTGTACATAAATGATGAAGGTGAACAAAATTATGCAAAACATATTTTATAAAAAATTATATTAAAATCAAATACAGTTTCGGTTAAAAGGCTAAGTTGAAATTTAAAGGTTAGGTATTAGATTCAAATCCCATCATGATAATATTTTATTAAAAATATACAAAGATAAAAAAATCATCATATTAATATTTGTTATCTTTTAAAAATAAGAGGTTTTTTCTATTATTTCTTAATTGAGTTAACATTTAATTAATTTCTTACATCAATTTAATCAAAACAGTATAAAAGATTATTATCATTTATTTATAGCCTCTAAATATAATGTATAGGCACTTCTATCTTTAGTACGTGACTCATGCAAAGTAAATTACCCTAGTTTGGTTTTAGAAATTCTCATTTGAAAGTAAAATAAAGTCATTCTTATTTTTCTTACTTTCACTCTATTTATAATTACTAACTTTTTGATCATTAAAGTTTATATTAGAAGTGAAATTTGAACTTAACGTTCAAGCTAAACAAATTGTTTTTATTTCATCTTTAATTAACTTAAACTTAACACATACATCTACATTTAATTTCGAATTTCAACATTGAAAGATACAACAAAGACTAATATCTTCTTTATACCCGTCAATAAATAATGCAAGCATCAAGTCCCAAAAAAGGATAATGAACGTGATGGACTTTCTTTACCTCAAGACCCAATTATGAGGTCTAAAGCGAAACAAATCAAATCAAGATTAAATGCAACTATTAAAGAGTTCATGACGAAGGTCTTACAAGCTCATACGAAGGGAAAAAAAATCAAAATTAATTTTCTTGTTTTCAATAAAATCAATAAATCGCATTCCACCATTTATTAAGTTTCCAAGAATAAAGAAAATCAACATCCCAAATCTTGAAATTCTTAGTCCAAAAGAAAAATCTTGGAGTTGATATATGTTGGATCACACTAACGAACTTAAACGAGCTCAACCTTGCAATAAATGAATCGCATATTCAAGTTGTTGAAAATTAGCCCATGAGGACATCAAGAAGCCCATTTGGATGATTTGCAATGTACTTCGTTGAATATTTGACCAAACATGTGAAAGTGGCCCATTTCTATTTAGTTTTAGATTTCAATTCGTTTTAAATTAAATAAGTGGATCACCTTGTTAAATTCGGCCCAAGCAGACGATTTGCATGCCTTGGTCGAATTCCATGTTTAAATCCACACTTAGGTATATTTTCATCTTTTTATTAAGTTAGTTTTAAGCTTAGTTGGCATATAAGTTGTCAATTAGTTGGGGTTTGGTTATCAATGAGTTGGCATGCATATTTACATCTTAGTTTTACTCCTCGTACTTATCATTTGGAGTTCTTTATATTGCATGGTCGGCTACTTGACTGCCACTAAACATGAAAATATTTGGAGTAAAAATCGTGAAAATAAAAAGATATAAAATCAGTACAGTATTTTCAAGCGAACATTTTAAATTATAATATAGTTTACTGTTATAATGGAACACAGGGAAGTATAAACTCGAAAAATTGTGAAGCAACTTGACAAACTTCATTCGATGTGATCCCGATTTTCAAAAAACATAAAATTTAAACTGGAGCCTCTTCAAATAAAGTAGATCTGATCTAAAAAGTTTCGGCACAAATTTCAACATACAGAATATTTTTTTTACTTTTTTTTTTGTATTTTCTTATTTCTTACAGTTTTTTTTATCACTTTTTTATGAAAAATATTTTTATACTCTAAAACAATTCCAAGAAATAGTATGTAAAATTTTAGATTGTTTGGAAAACGTTTACCCACTAAAAATTATTTTTTCTCGAAAACTTTCTAGGTAAAACAAATTTGTTTTAAGATTGTTTGCTAGAAATCAATTTTATAAGAACACCTAAAACGTCCAAATCTTATACCAAATGATACCGAATGAGGTGGATGAATGCGAAAGTGGATCGTAAAGTTTGCCCATGTCACAGATTTGACTTAGGGCTCTAGACTTTCTGAAAGAAACTTGGATTTAAAAACAACCGTAAAACGCAAATGAATCCAAGTCAAATAAAAAAAATAAAGAGAACAATTAAAAATAAATAATCAATATGAATAAAATAGAATGATGAGTTCAAAGATTAAAACAATAAGGAAGAAAATAAATAAGATAGATGGAAAGATAGAACGTGGTATGTAGAAGTCTTAAGAAGCCTTGGAAACATGTAGAATCCACAACCCCCTTTAAGCGGCTCTAATTTCCCCTCCAAAAAAGAAAACTTGGCCAGAAAAAGTTTGAAGATGATCCCCACAATTTGAAAAGATTGTTAAAACTCTTCCAAAAGAAACTCAGGAGAAATTCTTGAAAAGAAAACTCAAAGAGAATTTATTAACTCAAAAGAGAAGTTGAATAATAATGAAATGAATGATTTGTGTACAATGCAAAGGCCTATATATAAGCTAGCTAAATAAATCTAAATAAAACTCTTAAGTATATTAGAACTCTAATTAATAATTATTAAAAATTTAGAATAATAAAAATTCGGAATAATAAAATAATAAAATAATTAGAGCTGATAAATATATAATTGGACTCATATATAATAAAATTAAGCCCAAAACCTAAACCCAATATGATTTAAACTCGAAATCGAGTGATTTAAAGTGTGTTTCGAAGATAATAGATAGCTCTCCGAACTCCATGAAGACATCTCAACATAGAAATGCCATGATGCCATCCAAAAAGTCATCAAAAGTCTACTGATTTCCCAAGCTTGAAAATTGGCAGCTTCGGTGAATGAAATTTAATAAATTTCACCCTATCGTTCATGTATCAAATCTTAGGCTCAATATAACATACCATTCCTTAGGTTCACTCTAAATTTTTCTTTTTCTGAAACCTCCGTTATGTATCTACCTAACTCTCAATATCAATGGTCTGACATCTAAGTTCGTGCAGAGACCAAGGAAAAAGGATCAAGAGAGTATATACTCGGCTCATGGTTTCATTCATGGCTCATCATGTAACACCCTATACCTAGCCTGGTCGTCAAGCCTGAATATCAGGATGCCACACCAATATCTCATGTCATTCTCATAGTAAATCTCATAGGGTTGGGATTACTTTGACGATACTTTAACTGTCTTTAATGGTTGCAGTATAAATCTGAATTATTTTACTGTTTCATTCAAATATTTTATTCTTTACAATATATGTGAGCAATCCGTAGACATAGTCGACTATGCAACATACCCTTAAATTAATCAAAATTCTAAAAAGTTTAGATTAGTTAGACTTTGGTTGAATGATATGAGCAAGTACTAAACAGATACTTGTAGTTGACTTTGGACATAGAGCATCATTCATACAGAAGGGAACAGTGCAGGGTACCATAATTAAGGCCTAAGACATAGGCAAGGTAACTTGAAGTTTTTGCTTTTTATAAGAAGCAGACTACTTTAAAAGTCTTCTGGATAGTAGGTTAAGTATGATTTTGCTTAGGCATTACTGACAGAAAAAGTAGATTCTTAGTAATCCCGTCCTTCCCACTCAACATCGCGTAACCCTTATCTTTTACCATAGTATCTTTGCCACAACATTCTTAGTTGTTTATTTGTTCATTTATTTGTTATTCGCATAGTTATTCTCATAATTTTCATTGCATTTTTACTCTTGCATTGCCATAGCATTTCCAATTATTTATTAGTTACACATAT
Source organism: Gossypium raimondii (assembly GCF_025698545.1). NCBI lineage: Eukaryota > Viridiplantae > Streptophyta > Magnoliopsida > Malvales > Malvaceae > Gossypium > Gossypium raimondii. The sequence continues at coordinate 17,910,446 of NC_068572.1, read as the reverse complement.
TGAACATATCATTATTCCTTTAAATTAACACTGCATTCTTATTATTGTTTTTACCATAATGTTAATCGAATTTCATTATAATAACTTGACCACTTTAGTGCCTCAATACGATCCTCATGGAAACGATACTCACTCATCACTTTATTACTTGATCTGACGTGTATACTTGCACAATTCGCATATCATATTCACACGCATATCATACTTGCACAATTGGTTCTGTACCACTGTGAAGAAACAAATATTGTCTTGAATTGGGAAAAATGTCACTTCATGGTTCGTGAAGGAATTATTTTTAGGCATAGGATATCACAATGAGGAATTGAAGTAGACAGAGCAAAAATTGAAGTCATAGAAAAATTACCACCTCCCACTATAAGTTTTCTAGGCCATGCAGAATTTTATAGAAGATTCATTAAGGATTATTCAAATATATCTAAACCCTTATGCACACTACTAGAGCAAAATAGACCCTTTGATTTTGATGAACACTATCTGGTTTCTTTTGAGGAATTAAAGAAAATACTGGTAGCAACATCAATTGTAATAGTTCTAGAACGGACCTCGCCATTCGAACTAATGTGCGTTGCTAGCGACTATGCCGTGGGAACAGTGTTGGGGCAGAGAAGAGACAAAATACTGTGTGCAATATATTCTGATAGTAGAACTCTGACAGATACACAACTTAATTATACCACTACGGAAAAATAGTTGTTAGCTATGGTGTTCATGTTTGACAAATTCCATCATTATCTAGTGAGTACTAAGGTCATAGTTTACACAGATCACTCAGCTATTAAGTACCTGTTCGTAAGAAGGATGCCAAGCCGAGATTGATTAGGTGGGTATTGTTACTACAAGAGTTTGACTTGGAAATTCAGGATCAAAAGAGGATTGAAAGCCAAGTGGCTGATCAATTGTCAAGGTTAAAATTTGGTAATAAAGATGGCAAAGATAACTTTATTAAAGAAGATTTTCCAGACGAACAATTGTTATTTGCCAAAACATTGCCTTGGTACGGTGATATAGTAAATTTCTTGGTAAGTAGTGTGATGCCACCTGATTTAAACACCCATAAAAGGAGGAAAATTCTTCATGATGCTAAGCACAATTATTAGGATGAACCCTTCTTATTTAAACATTGTGTTTGAGCAAATCATTCAAAAGTATGTCCCTGCCAAAAAAATACACAGTATTTTGTAGCATTGTCATTCAACTCCTTATGGAGGACATTTTGGAGGAATGAAAACCGCCGCTAAGGTACTTCCGTCAGGATTCTATTGGCCAAATTTGTTCAAGGATTCTCATGAATTCTGTCAATCGTGTGACCATTGTCAAAGAACAGGGAATCTATCTAGGAGATATAAAATGTTGCTACAAAGTATACTGGAGGTTGAGTTATTTGATGTATAGGGAATAGACTTTATGGGTCTATTTCCACTGCCAGTAGGCAATTTGTACATACTTTTGGCGGTAGATTTCGTTTCTAAATGGTTAGAAGTGGTAGCCCTAACAACTAATAAAGCTAAGTCAGTATTGAAGTTCCTACATAAGAACATCTTTGCAAGATTTGGTACATCTAGAGCAATTATCAGTGATGAAGGATCCCATTTTGATTGTAAACTGGTAGCCAATTCCTTGCGCAGGCATGTGGTGAATCATAAGATTGCTATGGCATATCATCCCTAGACGAATAGACAAGCTGAGATTTCTAATAGAGAAATTAATTTTTTTTTGGAAAAAAGTGGTGAATCAATCTCGTAAGGACTAGTCCACCAGACTACATTTAAAACACCATTAGGGATGTCAGCCTGTAAACTTGTTTATGGGAAGCCAAGTCACTTACCTATTGAGCTTAAGCACAAAGCATTTTGAGTTATCAAGATGCTGAACATGGACTGGACTGCTGCTAGCAATAAAAGATTGTTAGGGTTGAATGAAATGGAAGATTTTCAGGCACAAGCATATGGAAATGCTAAACTATACAAGGAAAAGACCAAGCGATGGCATGATAATAGAATTATGTTGAGGCATTTTGAAACAGGACAGTAGGTATTGCTGTTTAATTCTAGACTCAAATTGTTCCTTGGTAAACTGAAATCTCGCTAGTCAGGTCCTTTTGAAGTAGTTCAAGTATTCTCACACGAAGTTGTTGATATTAAAGACATGAAAATGGGTGTTACATTCAAAGGAAATGGACAACGCTTGAAGCACTACTGGGGTGCTCATGTAGAGTGCGATAGAAAAAGAATCAACCTTCGAGATGCTTGAGTTAGAAATTTTTGATTTGATTTGATTTATTTGCTTTACTTTAGATTCATTTTTTATTTTTTTTATTTTTTTAGTTATTTTTATTCGTTGGTTATGTACTAAATTTTTATTTCATTTCGTTTCATTTTTTATTTTTATACATTAGTGCAGCTTTTCAAAGGCAGGATAAAAGACCAAACTTATTAGTGTGGACTTAGACGACGATTACTGTAGCATGACAGAGGAGCATTATGCCATGAAAAACTAGATGATGAGGTGTTAAATTATGAAGGGTTGACTGGGTAGAAAATTCCAAAGGAGAGAGTCATTGAGCAGTTTAACCAAATAAATTTGTTTTGGAGCCTTAGGAACTTAGCCTATGTTGTAGGGATACGTCATTTTATCTTCCCCTCAAGAATTTCTTTCTTTATTTTCTTCTCACCACGTCACAAACTTCCTTGGCACATTTTATCTTCCCTAAAACTATCACCATTAACCCCTTTATTTCCCTCTCCCCAACTATTCACATTTTACGTTTCTCATAAAGCTCTCACCTTTATAGTTTCTTTATCTTCAACCTCTACTCAATTTTCTTTAAACTACATATCCTAAAGATTTCTCTTTATTCTTTCTTAATGGCTTGAGTCAAGAATGCTTCTAAAACCAAAAAATCATCGTGTACTGACGTTTCTCAACCAAAGACATTATTCAACTCTGTCGTGGCTATAAGGTACTCAAATAATATTCTAAAACGTCCCTTTTGTTTTGAGCAAGGATTCTTATTTAAGGACGAAACCTATATGGGGTATGACGAGTCTGTATCATCGATAGTAAAGCAGCATAGATGGGGCATTTTCTGTTTGCACCCAGAGGATATTTTGGGCAGAGTAGTTAGGGAGTTCTATGCCAATGTAAACTCCCCTAACTCTCCTTTCATCTATGAGCGGGGCACTTTTATAAGGTTTGATGAGGACCATAAAAATTTCCCAGTTTGGCCTTAGAGAGGTACAATATGAACATACTGAGTTTGCAGATAACATCACAACTAAGGGTTTAACACAAGTTTTGAAGGATTTATGTGTCGATGGCACACAATGGATTGTCGCTAGTTAAGAATGCTACACTATTGAAAGGGCTTCATTGAAACCGGTTAGGAAAGTATGGTATCATTTCTTGAAAATTCGGCTTATACCATCTACGCACAATACCATTGTTTCCAAGGAAAGGATGTTGTTATTGCATTCTATTATTAAAGGAAGAGTGATTAATGTAGGAAGAATCATTTTTCAAGAAGTTCATCGTTCTACTGAAAAGAATGCTAAAAGTTTAAATTTTCCTTCTCTCATTACCGCACTATGCAAGAGTGCTAATGTTCCTCTTACTGATATAGAGGATATTACCCCTAATAAGGGTCGACTAAGAAGGGAAATTTTTGCCAAGCTCTAAGGTGTTATAATGCCTCGACAACTTAACAAAGTCAGGCTTCTACTGCCACGCGTGTTCCCACAAAATCACCTTTAGTCACTTGGGGCTCATTCAACTAGAAAATATTGAATTCCCTGAAGCAGCTAGAGTGAATAATATCCTTGTTTGAAAGTCAGCAGTACTAACTAGCTGAAGAGTTGATTCAAGCTAAAGAGTAGCAGGCTCAGTATTGTTCATATGTGAGGGATAGAAATTTGGCAGTTAAGCGATCTTTACAAAAGAATTTTTTGAAACCAATGCTAGAATTCCCTATCTTCCCCACGATTTTGTTCTCATCTGTTGAGACTGAAGTAGAACCAGCTCCAACTATTGCCGAAGCTGACTCAGCAGATGAAGAAACCAATACTGATATTGGATAAGCTGTTGAGGAAACTGAGAAGTCAACATCTGTTGAGCTTGGGAAGGATTAAGAAGAAGGAAAGGAAGGTCAAAATGACCCTACTACTGCTACAACTCCTGCCACCTTAGAAGGCAAAACTCCTACACCACCATCTCCATTAGCCTCTATGACTGCACAAGATCATGTAATTGATTAGTTGATCGATGATCTCATAGAGACAAATAAGGAAGGCAAAGATGTAAACCCCCTGAAAAGAAAGATGAGGTACAAGGTCAGTGCTCGCAAGTCCACACAAAGAATTGAATAAAGTACCTACAATACAACCCAAGTTAGATAAGTTTTTTTTTTCTTTTCTTTTGATGCTTATGTATTTCATTTCAGTTTTTCATGACATTTGTCTATCCATAGCTATATTTTTGTTGCATGCACATGCACTGAGGACAATGCATCCATTAGGTTTGGGGGTGTATTATGCATTTAGGTTGCACTTGATATAATATAGATATTTTGCCACTGTATTGTAACCACCAAAGTCATGTTTTGTCTATAAGAAGTACATCTTATAATTTTGATGTTCTATATTTTTCGATATACCTAGAACATGTGACAGTGGATTTAGTGAATTTAGCTTAAGTCAAGAAGCTTGAAAATTAATTCCTAAAAGTAGGATGTCTTATACTCATTGTGTTTTTTTTTGGTATATAGTGGGTATCTTTTAATGAACTTAGGGATTTTTAGAGCCAAGCATTAATTATATTTCCATAGCATTATTTAATACAGGTCAGTAGGCACTCCAATGTTTAGAGTTGCCAAGTAGGTCAACATCACTTTATTTACTCGTGCTATTGATTAGAAAGGTGAGCCTGAGCAAGAGCGTGTTTCATGGAAATAAAATTAGGGGCACTTTGTTGTAGCAAAAAGGACTGAGTAGATAAGAAGGTAGTTGTATCCTCCATCCATCTTTTTAGTTAAACGTTTGAGCTTTATGGGTGACTTTTGGTTTAAAGTGTGACGTGATTGAATACTCGCCAATTCGGTGTACTACCTTTGTTTAGCAATCCTTTGACACTCAAATGAGTTTTAATGACAAGGGAGATTTTTTAGAACTGATGTACTTGTTGTTCTTTGAATAGCTTGACAGTATGAGTTGGTCTGGTGCATTGGAAAAATGTTGGCATTTATGCATGCATATTTTGCTCAAGGAAAAGCAATAACTAAGGTTTGGGCATGTGATAACTCTTGAAAAGAGTTATATTTTATGCCTTTAGACCTAGTTAATTACCTGTACTTAAGTACATCTAGTTTCATTTTAGGACATTTCATTAGTTTTTTTTAGCATTGCATTAGAACTTGGGATGCATTTCAATTTTAGGTGCTTTTAATTACTCGTGGAATGGTTGTGTTTTGTGGAATTGGCAAGTGCAGGATGAGGAGCAAGAAATAAAAGAGTGAAGTTTTGCTGGGGAAAAAGGGTGGTCAAATTTCCAACTCGTATGCTATGGCAATGTCGGGAAGGTGTCCAGTTAGCATTCAGCATATATCAATTTTAGCCCAACTCTACTTGTCCCAGAAAAATATGCTTAGAAAGGAGGAGAAGGAAAATCTTTGGGCTGTTGGAATTATCTTGAAGAAAGAAGAAAAATAAAGGAATTTAAAAAGAAGCAAATGAGGAAACCCTAGAGCGCGAAACAGTGAGTAGAGATCCTTAGGTAAAATAGTAGGTAACGAGTGAATAATGATAGAAAGAGGAAAAGCAAAGGCAACCCTCTTAGCCACCGCAGGACACTGCACAGCTAGAGTGCGGATTAGACGGGCGAACACTATCTTCCTGACGTTCTTCCATTATTTCTAATATGTTCCTTCATAAATTAGAGGGATGAAAATGATGTTTGAGTTGAATTTTATTTGCCGACCTATGAATTAATTCTCATAGGGTTGGGATTACTTTGACGATAATTTAACTATTTTTAATGGTTGCATTATAAATCTGAATTATTTTACTGTTCCATACAATTATTTTATTCTTTGCAATATATGTGAGAAATCCCTAGACATAGTCGACTGTGCAGCATACTCTTAAATTAATCGAAATTTTGAAAAGGTTAGATTAGTTAGACTTTGGTTGAAGGATATGAGAAACTACTCAATAGATACTTGTAGTTGACTCTAGACATAGAGCAACATTCATACAGAAGGGAATAGTGTAGGGCACCATAATTAAAGCCTAAGGCATAGGCAAGGTAACTTGAAGTTTCTGCTTTTAGAAGAAGCAAACTACTTTAAAACTCTTCTGGACAGTAGGTTAAGTATGATTTTGCTGTGGCATTACTGACAGGAAAAGTAGATTCTTAGTAATCCCGACCTTCCCACTCAACATCGCGTAACCTTATCTTTTACCATAGTATCTTTGCCACATCATTCTTTGTTGTTTATTTGTTCATTTATTTTTTATTCGCATAGTTATTCTCATAATTGTCATTGCATCTTTATTCTTGCATTGCCATAGGATTTACAATTATTTATCAGTTACGTATGTTGCACATATCATTATTCCTTTAAATTAACACTACATTCTTATTATTGTTTTTACCATTACGTTAATCAAATTTCATTATAATAACTTGACCACTTTAATGCTTCCATACGATCCTCATGGGAACAATACTCACTCATCACTTTATTACTTGATCTGACGTGTATACTTGCACAATTAGCATATCATATTCACACACATATCATACTTGCACAGTTGGTTCTGTACCGCTGTGAAGAAACAAATATTTTCTTGAACTAGGAAATATGCTACTTCATGGTTCATAAAGGAATTATTTTAGGGCATAGGATATCACAACGAGGAATTGAAGTAGACAGAGCAAAAATTGAAGTCATAGAAAAATTGCCAACTCCCACTATTGTCAAGGGTGTTAGAATTTTTCTTGGCCATGCATGATTTTATAGAAGATTCATTAAGGTCTAAGATATCTAAACACTTATGCACACTGCTGGAGCAAAATAGACCCTTCCATTTTGATGAACACTATCTGGTTCCTTTAAATTAACATTGCATTCTTATTTTTGTTTTTTCCATAACGTTAATCAAATTTCATTATAATAACTTAACCACTTAGTGCCTCCAGTCGGTTCTCGTGGGAGCGCTACTCACTCATCACTTTATTACTTGATCCGACATGTATACTTTCACAATTCGCATATCATATTCACACGCGTCATTTGGTATGAAAGATTTTTATGAAAATTATTTTAAAAGAAACAATTAAGATTATTACAAAACCTTTGCATAAATGACTTAAGACAATATCTTGGTATAATAATGAACTTTTCAAATGTTCATGTTTTCATAAGTGTTTTCCACCAAAAAAATTGATTAATATTTCATTTTTTTAGTTTTTGTAAAAACAATCGAAACCTAGCTACCTTCAACAAGTAAATGGTTTCTAATGGTTTTAGTCTGGCTTTCGAAATTCAATCATAACGTCTAGGCTGGGTTTTGTAGGTTGCACATTGTCCCAACATTATGAGTCGTATATTTTGATACAACCAAATGTCTACCGTAACAGGTTGTACTATAAAGACTGATGTTGGATATAGCACAATCTATGTAATAGGATATGATTGATCAAGATAGGATTTGTCCTTCCTACATAATGGATTAATATATTAGGCCACTTGATAGAGTGAAACTAGAAATGTATTGTCGTGCTCAAATATGTTTATATGAGATATCACACTTATTTGTTTATTGTAGTGCGCACAGAATATCAAGATATATGACATTAGACTATACAAGTGTGATTGTTCCATAACTTGTGTCCAATCTATATATAAAGGATAAAAGGAAATAATACATAAAAATTTATCAAAGAAAGGTTATATCGATTCACGACTTGTAACCCGGGTAGCAATGATGCATTGCTAGATGTCATTCATTGCTTGTAACATTAGAAATGTTCTAATATTATTACTAACGTTAAAATAGCCTAAAGGGTCACACCCTATGGTTGAAGGGATCAGAATTAACACAATTGGTGTTATGTTTAGTTGTCACATGATTTAAATTAATTACTGAATTAATTTAATTTTACAGTTAAATATTGAAGGCAGTATGTGTATAAAATTCAACCCTATTTCAACCCGACCCATTCCTTGTACATGAATCCATGGTTGATGATCACCAAAATAATTTTTTCGCTACGCCACGGGCCATACCAACTATCCAACATTGCATAATTTTAGTTAACAGAATCAGTGACATGTATTCATGCCTTCAATACAATCAATGTCATACATGGTATGTAGCATAAATATGTACTAAACACAATATCAATCATGGCATGCACAACAACTAGTGTCACAATATTTAGTATGTTATACATGCGTCCAACGATCAATCCATAAGTAAGTCACATATTAAACAATATGAAGTATGTCACAATATGCATAAAATCAACCAAAAAATGGAAAATAATCATACATAACATACATCTCATACACAATTATTCAATCCCAAATAGGGCCTTTAACAGTCAGCCTTACTACATAAGTACATACCTCGCTCGACACTCAATTTATTCGCTTTTAGGCCATTTGGCCGTGCCACAACTAGCAAGCACATTTTATCAATTTATATAATACAATATCAATTTAATGCTAATTATGCAAAGGTAAGACCCACACCTTAGCTTCAAAATTCGTAGCACTAAACTGTATAATCTGCACTTCTGCACTTAAGCCTTAGAAGAGCACTAATTCTATGAGAAACAATAATGCAAATGAGATCCGACTTCACTATTGATCTAGGATGTTAAAATCAGTTCTTAAGATTAAGATAACACACAAAATCAACAAAGAAAAAATCAATCCTAATCCTAATGGGATTTGGCCAAAATAGTAAAATTTACTGGACTAAATTGATACAAGATCTCGCATAATTCTGCACATATGGTTCCCGTTAACTAGATTTGAGATGTCAAATGAGAGATATTTGATACACCCTTAATTGGGAACGTTAACAATTGCTTTAAACAGAGGAATATTGAAAAAAAACTATTCTAAGGGGAGACAAAAGAAGAGTAAAATAGCAGTAAAAATAATGGTGTTCCAAGGGCGACAACACCACCAACAACGATAGTAAAGGGACAAGGAATAAGTTTTGGAAGAAAAGGGGATGGTTTCTAGAGGCTGGAAATAGTAATAAAATGGTTGTAAAAATAGCAGCAACAATTGGAAACAAAAGAAAAAAAATGGAAGGAAAAGGGAACAAACCGGAACAACCACAAGTGAAGAAGAGGGGACAGCAATAGAGGTTTAACAGCAACAAGGAGTGTGGAGACAATAGGTGGAAGAAAGAACAAAAACATGAGAAAGAATGAGAAAGGGAGAGGGAGAGGAGAGGGTCGACAAGTGAAGAGGAAGGATTGAGAAAAGCTGGAAAAAGATAATAAGAGTAACATTTATACCTAGAGTTTTCACTAGGTTGGACGACACTCTAACGGAGTGGAAGAAAAATAACAAAATTAATTTATTCTCTTGGGAAGGGATTCGAACTTAGATCTCTAAGTCAATTACACTGTCTCCTAACTTTCCCTTAACCATTAAACAATAGCCCAATCTTGAAACAATTTATGAACTTTAAACAAAAAATTGGGATGTTACAGTTCAAGAGCTTGTCCAAGGAGTTTGAAGGCTTTCGGTCCGCATAAAACCTTGGGAACAAGAATCTAATGCTTACACAACTCATGAAAGAATTACTATCCTATGAGTTAATGTTGAATGGCAGCTAGCCGATCCGAAGAGCATAAACAAATATAGTTGTCGCTTCTTCTACAAAACGGAAGGGAAAACATGCTACAAAAAGCAAGGCTAAGGCCTCTGGGCCACCACAAGTGAAAAGGAAGTGAACCAAGAAGACTAAAGACTTATCTATGTCTAAATGTTTTTTCTGCAATAAGAAAGGGCACTTCAAGGGAAAGTGTAAGGAGTGGAAGGAATACCTAAGCACTAAAGGCAAATGTATGGAACTATTTATGATAGAAGCTTGTTTAATAGAAGATTCAATAAACTATTGGGTCATTGATTTGAGAGCCAGTAATCATGTATGTTTTTCTCTATAGGGATTCGAGGACACGAAAGATCTTAGAGATAAGAGCCTATCATTGCAGACCAAAAATAGGAGAACTGTAGCAGCTAAAGTAGTGGGAGATGTACATCTTTACTTTCATAATTTTAGAAATATTATTTTGATAGAAGTATTCTATGTATCATGTTTAAAAAAACACTATTTCTGTTGAATGTTTATATAAAGACGACTTGACCGTGACTTTTAATAATAGTATTGCAATATTTAGAAATCGAAAACTTATTTGTAATAGATGGATATCAAATAATCTCTATTTTATCAAACCAAAAATGTACACACTTCTTGAGATTGAAATTTCAAATAAAAGACTTAAACTTCTCAGTCTAATGAGGCGTACCTTTGGCATTTGAAACATTGTCATATTAATCAAGAAAGAATCACTAGAGTTGTGGAAGATGGCACTTTAAGTTCGCTTAGAGAAGTTGATCTTCCACAATGTGAATATTGCTTGGATGATATGATGACTAAGTGATCTACCACAAATTGTAGTGTCAAATTAAGTACTTTTTCACACTCAACGAGCTTGTTTTCTAATCATTTTAATATATTTTATTGTATTTTCATTTTTCATAACTTAGAATTAGAATATTTAAAAATAAGCATTTTTATGTAATTTTTAGTGTTTCGATGACTTGTTAGGCCAACTCAGGCCTTAAGATTGACTAATAGGATATTTGAGTGTGTAGGGTGCCATTTCAGGACAAGAAGCACAAGGGAAGAAAACCGTGTCACAACATAAGGAGGTATGTGTCGCGACATAGAAATTTGAAGCTTTCAGGGCTAAAACACATCCCACATCGCGATGAGGCATTTTCCCCACATCACAATGACCCAAAAAAGTTTGGAAATATTTAGCAGAATTTCGGACAGCCACTTAGGGTATTTTTTCCCTAATCATACCTTAACCATTCCAAGGGTATTTTAGGCACCTAGCACCCTAATGTTTACCTATAAAAAGCTTTATAACCTCATTAGTGGGGGTTGGAAGTGACAGAATGACCACCTCTAAATGTACTAAAATCTAGAGTTTAAATCCTACACCCAAATATAATCGTTAGTTAGTTTATGCAACTATAAAAGTCAACTTGTAATATACATTTATACAACAAAGTGTTGGAGTACTTCGAGGAACGTACCCAAATGAGGTGAGAAATTAATTTTAATATCTACATTAACATATCTATATGTTGACATATCTAGTTAGTAGTTTAATTAAACTATTTTACAATGAATCCTAAGGTGAAGGAAAATCATATTTTATAAAAATAATTAAAAGTATAACTCCCACGTCCACTCATTAATCTGTTGTTAAAACATTAGTCCCTCATGGATCTAATAAATATCATAAACTTGATTGAAAAGATGAACATAAATAAAAGATCAAGAATAGAGTTTAAGAATAATCCCGATATATATTGATAACCGTGCGAACAACAATCTACGAAGAGTTGATGAATCCACAAATCAAGTTCCACGACGAATCAAAATAAAAGCTAGAATAGAGTTACAAATAAAATTAAACATAAGTACAAAATAGCTAAAGAGAAATTAAAAATAAAGCTAATTGAAAATTGTAACCTAAAACTTGAATAAAAAATTGTTTGTGAAGTGTTTAGAGTTTTCTATTTATTGGTTTAGGGTTGGTCGTCATCCATTGACTTAATTCGGCTGACATTTTTTCATTAAAGTTTCTTGTGCATACCAAAACACCTTTGGGTCATTATTTCACCTCGTTGTGTCGGTGTCGCAATACCCTCTTGCTTGTGTCGCAACACTAATGGCTATTTACAAGCTCAGGCTGGATTGCAGGGTTGTGTCGTGACACTGAAGGTAGTTTGCCCCTTTTGAGTGCTCTTCTCACTATGTTGTGACATCGACACTCTGTGTTGCAACATCACGGTTAGTCTCGTGTTCTTATGCCTTCGAATGATGTCTTGCACACTAATTGAATACGTTACCCTTCATCTAGGCCTATTTTGGACCCTAAGGTCATATAAATGGCTCAAATCCCATTTTTTATTATTTATGAAGTTAAAACTAAAACTAAGTAAAAACATAAATAAATTACTTTTATACAAGCTCCTTAAGTATGGAAAATGGTTTAATCTGCTACAACAAATTACAGCAGATCAAACTCCCCCACACTTAAGTCATTGGTTGTCCTCAAGCAAGAAAACATAAAAATGAGAAATATAAATGATGAATCTTGAGAAAGTATGATACAAAGATAAGTGTTAAAACAACATAAATAGAGATAATCATAAATACACATAATTATGGCATGATATGTAAACGACTTACCACTCTCTAGTTCAAACACCTAGGTTTAGTATATTACAAAGTACATAAGAAAAAAATATTCTCAAATATGTCGATTCATCGAGAAATCGTATAGGTAATTTGATTATCCTAGCATAATACAAATAATTATCATTGAAATTACTAAACAACGTCCATTCACAAATAGAGTTACCTAGGTCACATAGGACGTTTTTGGCTTGTAACGTTTTGAGGCTTAAGGTTCATATGGAATTCAAGAACAAGGAGCACCAAAATAGTTCCAAGCACGAAATTAGTTTGGCACATCGTATTCTCCCCCATTAACCTTCTTTAGTAACCCTTTCCCGCTCATCGCCATATCTATCCAACTCTCACTGACCGCCTCCAAATGTACCAATGTCCAAAGTAGAAATCATGCACAAAATATGTTAAATAGGCAATATCCACAAGTATATTGGTCAGGTTGTAATGTAGTTACAACGAAATAGGTGAGTACTGATAACTCTTGAAAAAAGTTATATTTTAGGCCTCTAGACTTGTTTAATTGTCTGTATTTAAGTAGATGTATTTACATTTTAGGATATTATATTTTAGAACATTGCATCATGAAGCTTTGATTGGGCTAAAATGTTATTATATGTTACTTTTACTTGTGGGCAGAAAGGATTTGTTTGTTGTTTGAGTGGCAGGTGCAAAATAAGGAAAAGAAAGTAGAGTGAAGTTTTGTCGTGGCAAAAGGTTGGCCAGTTTTCCAAAACTAATGCCATGGCAATGCCAGTAAGATGCCAAGTTAGCACTCAACGTGAACCAGCTGTAGCTGAATTTTTACCAAAAAATCTACCTGAAAAGAGGAGGTAAAAAAGCATGGGCTGAGAGACCTACCTGAGGAGAAAGAAAAAATATAAAATGAAAAGAAGAAACCCTAAAAGAAGGACTTTTAAGAGTCTTTTTTAGGGGAAAGATCCATAAGAAAAGAATGTGGGTAGCAGTAGAAGCTGAGTAGCAGAGCAGAACACAAGGGAGAAGAAGAAGGCAGTCAACTTGGTCATTGCAAGACATTGCACCACCGAAGTTGAGGGCTAAATCGGTGAAAGCTTCTTGAAGTTCTTCCTTTATTTTCTTAAATTGCTTCTTTGCAAAATTAATTTTTGAAGATGTTGAATGATATTTTGAATTCTGATTTGATTAACCAACCAATGAGTTAAATCCTATCGGGTTGGGATTACTGGATGATACTTGAATTTTCCATTAATGTTGAAGCTTGGATTTGATCTATTTTACTATTTCATTCAATTTGTTCTTTCAAATTACATGCTTATAGACTCTAGACATAGATGAATGTATGATATGATTATAAACATAACCTAATTATGAAAAGGTTAGGTTAGTTGGACAGCAATTGATTGATACGAGTAGGTGTTGGATAGAGTGCCCATAGAAGTCTCTAGACATAGAGCAGCATTCGTACAGAGTGAAGAGTAATCAGTACTAGGAATTACATCTGAGGTCTATAGACATATATTTCCTTATCCTAAGGTTTTGCTCTCAAAAGAAGTAGAACCTTTTAAATCCATTCTGAGCAGTAAGTTGATTAAGAAATTGCCGAGGCATTATTGGTTTATACGAGTAGAGTCCTAGTAATCCCAGCCTTTCCATTCAATAGCATAGACCCTCTCACTTTTGTCTTGGTATCTTTTTCATAGCATGTTTTTAAATATTTGTTTGTTTGCATATTGCGCACATCATCATTATTTTGATTACCATTGCATTTTTGTCATTGTTTTGACTTAGGATAATACACATACTTCATAACAGCAACTTAACCAAGTTAATCCTATATGATTACTATGGAGACGATCTTACTTATCATTATATTAATTGATTCAACGTGTATACTTGCATATTTCACAGACTATATTCACACGCAACAAGTACTCCCAAGATCGTTCCCAAGGGAGGCAAGCACTAAATTAATTCTAACCTAAGCACAAATAGAGCTAATTACTACTTTAAATAAATTATATTATGACTAAACATAAAGAAAGAGTTTTTAATAACTAAAGAAATAAAATAATATAAATGGAAAACTTTGGGAAATTTGCTATGGAAACTTAAACAGATCTGAGCATAGGTGACTAGCTCGCTTCGATAATCATAACTAACTGTTGCTTTGAGTTCCCTGTTCAATCCACTAGTTGCTATCCTAGCAGGATCACTCGATCTTCCACTAGAATAACAAGTTAGCAAAAACTACTTATCTCTCGACCTCACAGTTCAGACTGGTTCGGGGTTAAGGTGTTCACAGATAGGCTATACCAATTTTGGGTTAATTCCCACCTAGATGACTTCCTATGGTCGTCAAGCATAGCATTTAAGTTATTCCTGTCCCGAACATCTGATCCCCTAAGAAACCCTTGTACAACAATCAATTAATCATACCTCCACTCGCTAATCCCCCATAAAAGGATTAGTTCCACATAGATCTCAAAAACATAATAAACTTGATCTAAAAGATGAAAATTAATAGTAAATCAAGATATAAAGGTATAAGAGAAGTCTGCATTGTATTTAACTGAAGCACAAAATCCACAAAGAGTTGATCGAGTTCAACAAATTAGATCTCCCGACAAATGTAAAACTGAAAAGAACCTAAAGTCTAAGAAAAGGGAAAAACTAAAAACGGAAACTATGAAGAAAATTATACAATATGAAAATAAGTTCATAACAAGTGTTAAATAAGCCTATTATAGAGTTAGGGTTGTCATCGTTATCAACCTAGGTCAGTTGGCGGTCTCGTGTTTAATATTTGATTGTGCAGATCAAAATGCCCCTGGCTCGTAAGTATTTCTCGTATAGGACCAATGTCGCAACACCCTAGTGCTTGTGTCGCGACATTAAAGGAAGTATGCTTGTACTCAGGGTACGTTCAAGTGTGTGTCGCGACATCTCCTAGTTATGTCGCGACACTAAAGGTAGTCTTAGAGTTTTTGCTCTATGCTCCTTATGTTGCGACATCAAACTCCCCGTGTTGCAACACAACGACCAATATTTAGTTGGTACTCCTTCTAATGGTTTTCTACACACTCACAGAGTATATTAGCTCACCTTTAGGCCTCATTCGACCCCTAAGGTCAATAAAAGACTCAAATTACACTTTTTATTTAATGTAAACGAAACTAAGAAAACTTGATTAAAACATAATAAAAATGCTTATATTCAAGCTCCTCAAGTGCGAAAACTAGTTTAATCTGTTACATCGAATTATGGCAGATCAAACTCCTCCATACTTAAGTCATTGCTTATCCTTAAGCAAAGCAAACAAAAACAGTATTAAAAGACGACCCTTGAGCTAGTATGGTAAAAATGTTAGTTTTGGAGCACATAACTAGGCATTTCATATTTACACATAATCTTAGCATGATATATAGTTCACTTGCCATTTTTTATACCAAACACCTAAATTCAGTATATCACAAAGCATACAAACATTATGGGTTCAAATATAGGGATCCATCAATAAGTTATACAGGTAATTTGATCATCCTAGTAGAATACAAATAGTCATCAGTGCAATTATTTCGTATGATGTCAATTCATAAATAAGTCTACCTAGATCGCATAGGGCTTTTTGGCTTGTAACGTTCTAAGGCTTACGACAAGTATGGAATTCAAGAACAGTAAGCATAAAATAGTTTCAAGCACGAAAATAGTTTAGCACATTGTTTTGTTCCTTATTCTCCCCCTTAGTGACCCTTACCCATTCACCGCCTTCTTTCTCCTTCTCTCACCTTCCTTATTTCTCCATATGAAATCATAGCATAATAGAGCAACTATGGCTAGCTCACGAGTTTGTGTGCACTAATGAATGAGTCTCTCTATTTTTGGTGACTTTATCACTTTTTTTCTTCTTCTTTTTCAATACATTTCTCCTTCACAAATGCTTTTACTCTCAAGAACTTTTTCTACTGGTTTTTTATTTTCTTTTTGATTTTTTTTCTTTTGCACACATGTTGGCTAACCTATAATTACTCTATCACACTGATCTTTCCTATTTCACTCCATTTTTACAAAATTCTACCGTAATGTATCTACTTAAACCTCAATACATATGGTCAGACATTTATAGTCGTGCATTTTAGGACCAAAGAAAAAGGGAAATACAAAGTAACGTTTTTGGCTCAAACTTTGCGTGAATGTTCATCAAGAAGTGTTTTCTGGCTTAAACATAGGTACTAAATATGCATAAATAGTGTTAGCTTTTTTGCCCTAGGTGTATACCAAATAATGCCTTAGGTCATCCCTAGGTATCTCAATATTCACAAATTTAATCACCCAAACAATCACAATTTCAACAATTTATCATTCATACTAGCATGCTTATTTCCCTATATTTCCTATATCATATGGTACATTTAATTGCTTAATGCCTATTTATAATGTAACATATAGAACTTAGTAGTCTAATAAAAAATTTTAAATCATCTACTATTATGTCAAATTTATAGTAAATACAATCAATCTATATCCATGCTCCTAACCAATCACTTGCATTTCTACAAGCTCAAATGGCAATAAAAATTAAATAAAAACATACAAATTGAAACAAATTTTCAATGTTACCCCCCACACTTTAGAAAACACATTGTCCTCAATTTGTAACCCTAAAAAAATAAGGAAAGAAGTTACTCGATTGATCGTGGTAGTTTCATAAGCTTTTGGTGGGTGCTTACTCCTTTGATCATTGAAAGTTCACAATGTTTGTGTTTCTGTTTTTTGGGGATTTTGTACAAAAATTCATAAATATATAAATATTTGTGCAGTTCTAAAATTCTATAAATTACAATATCCTAAAAGAAACAATTAACTTTCCTAATCTAAAATAAACTAAACTTAAAATTTGTCCTAATGTATGTATATTTTATTATTCATCTTCCCCTTTGGACTCCTCTTTTTCTCCTCTCTTCCTTTTGTTTTATCTGTAAAATTACAAACTGCTTGTTCACATCGTCTCCTACCAACTTTTTTTAGGGTTCATCCCTTTATCCATCCATCCATAAGTACTCTGGCTCTTTTGCACAACTCCATTATAAGGTGCGGGAAGAAGGTTCCTTTTGCCTGGTTTCTTACAAATTTAATCATATTCTGATATATCCAAGTACCAATACATATCTGTTTCTTTTGAAAGATCTCATAAACTAGAATGGTTTGTACTATGCTGATATTAGAAAGGTCGGCTGTAGGCCAAATTCTTGAACATACGAACTTCATCCATATTTTTGCTCTTAGAGTCATTAACGCTTGGTTGAATGTCTCAAGTATTGTTGTGCCTGTTTGATATGTCCATACTTTTTTCCCTTCCGTTAGAAATCTTTAAACTTCTTCCATGTCCACTTTTTAAATTCTTTGAGATCTGTTTTGTATAGGTAATCTTGGTAATAGTATGTAGGATCGTAAAATGAAAAATACTTTTTCAATTACTAGGAAGTTGACCCATTTGACTTTGAGATATGTTCGTAGCTAATAGTATGATATTTTCGCTTTTCTCTCTTTTAATACAGGATAAAATTCCTACACTACGGGTATTATTATTGGTTCTTCAGAAGGCAAGCAAAAGTTAATCCATTATCTTTCTGTTGCAATTTCTCATACTCCTTTACAGTTTCTCCTTAATGGATCGAATCTTTGTTCTTAGATTAATGTGTGTGGTTGCAACCGTTGTTGATATTTGTCTATACTGGTTTATTAAAATTCAACAGATGGATTCATAATGCTAAATCAGAATTTATAACCTATTTGAACCTGAATGTTGTTGTGTTATTGCTTTCCGAGATTATGGTGCTTCCTTGACTATTGACAGAGAGATCTTGTTTTCCACACACCATTTAGGGATGATAAAAAGATGTAAATGATCTATTTATTTTAGAGGAAGATAGTGATATAGTTAACATTTATATTTGTGTTAGGAAGTTCATTCCCGATCAATGAGGAGTTAAACAATTCTAAATCTACTAAAATTCAATTATAAAAATGTTAGTTAAAATTCGAAAGGCATCTTACGTAAGGGTATCGTGACATATACTATGAAATGCAGGGCTGGTGTCGCAACATTGAGACCAATTTCTGCTATCGTCTTTTTTTGCCTTAGAATCTTCTTTTATCTCATTTTCTTTATTTATTTCCCTTTCACTTTCCAATATATCCTCATTCCTACTTTAGCTCCATAAAACTTTGCACTGTAAGGCTTTAGTGTCAATTGTTTCCTTTGTTGTCCCCCTAAAGTAATGTTTTACTCTCTGTCCATTTACAAAAAAAATTGTCATCCCTTTTAATAAGTTCTATTGCCCCATGACGTGTTATCTGATTTATAGTGTATGGGCCAGTCCATCTAGATTTCAACTTACCAGGGAATAATTTTAATCTTGAGTTAAACAACAAAACTTTTTATCTAAGAAAAATTCACGTTTTCGTATTTTTGCACCATGCCTGAATCTGCTCCTTGTATTACTTGGTACTTTCATAAGCCATAAAAAGAAATTCTTCTAACTCTTTTTATTGAAATAGTCTTTCTTTCTTGATTGCCCAGTATGCTTTTTTTCCTAATTCAATTGTCAAATGAATTTTTTTCCCATAAACTATTTTGTAAGGAGACATTCCTAATGGCGGCTTGTATGTTGTTTTGTAGGCCCACAGCGCATCGTCTAAACTTGTTGCCCAATCTTTCCTACTTAGATTTATTATTTTTTCAAGAATTTGCTTGATCTCCTGGTTGAACATGTAACACCTCTAACCTGTATCCATCGCTGGAATAGGGTTACAGAGTATTACCATGAAAACGTAACTTAAAACTTTAATTTCCAAACATTTCATTAACCATAAAATAATTCATTCATACACATGCATATCATACCTTTTTCAAGCCCTCGTGGTCTTAGAAATACTTTAGAAATGATTCGGGACTAAATCAAAATCAATCAGAAAGTTTAGGAAAAAGGTCAGAAAATTTGAACTACAGGGGTCACACGATTGAGACACATGCCCGTTTCTCAGACCGTGTAACATTTGAAATAGGGACACACGGCGTGTCACAGCCTGCGTAACTCTCTGACTTAGGTCACAAGGCCAAGCTACACGCTCGTGTGCCAGGCTGTGTAACACTCGAAAAGTAACCTTTAAAACCTACAGGGGATACATGATCCCTATGGAGACGATCTTATTTATCATTATATTACTTGATTCAACGTGTATACTTCCACATTTCGCATACTATATTCACACGCGACAAGTGCTCTCAGCATCGTACCCAAGGCAGGCAAGCACTAAATTAATTCTAACCTAAGCACAAACAGAGCTAATTAGTACTTTAAATAAATTATATTACGACTAAACATAAAGAAAGAGTTTTTAATAACTAAAGAAATAAAATAATATAAATGGAAAAACTTTGGGAAATTTGCTTTGGAAACTTAATTAGATCTAAGCATGGGTTACTAGCTTGCTTCGGTAATCATAACTAACTATTGCTTCGAGTTCCCTGTTCAATCCACTAGTCGCTATCCTAGCAGGATCACTCGATCTTCCACTAGAATAACAAGTTAGCAAGAACTACTTATCTCTCGACCTTACAGTTCAGACTGGTTCGGGGTTAAGCTGTTCACGGATAGACCATACCAATTTTGGGTTAATTTCCACCTAGATGACTTCTTAGGGTTGTCAAGCCTAGCGTTTAAGTTCTTTCTCTCCCAAACATCTGATCCGCTAAGAAAACCTTGGACAACAATTAATTAATCATACCTCGACTCGCTAATTCCCCATAAGAGGATTAGTTCCTCATAGATCTCAAAAACATAATAAACTTGATATAGGAGATGAACATTAATAGTAAATCAGGACATAAAGGTATAAGAGAAGTCTATATTATATTTAATTGAAGCACAAAATCCACAAAGAGTTGATCGAGTTCCACAAAATAAATCTCTCGATAAATACAAAAATTAAAAGAATTTAAATTCTAAGAAAAGGGAAAAACTAAAAACAAAAACTATGAAGAAAATTATACAATATGAAAAGTTGTCCATAACAAGTGTTAAATGAGCTTATTATAGAGTTAGGGTTGACGTCATCCTCAACCTTAGGTCAGTTGACACTCTCGTGCTTAATATTTGATTGTGCATACCAAAATGCCCTTGGCTCGTAAGTATTTCTCATACAAGATCGGTGTCGCAACACCCTAGTGTCGGTGTCGCGACGTCAAAGGCCATATGCTTATACTCAGGGAGCTTCAGGACATAGAAGGAAGTTTTGGAATTCTTACTCTCTACTCCCTAAGTTACAACATCAAACACCCCATGTTGCAACACAACGACCAGTTTTTAGTTGTTACTCCTTCTAACAGTTTCTTGCACACTCACAAAGTATATTAGCTCACGCTTAGGCTTCATTCGGCCTCTAAGGTCAATAAAAGACTCAAAGTACAATTTTTATTGAATGTAAACAAAACTAAGAAAACTTAATTAGAACATAATAAATATGTTTGTATTCACGCTTCTCAAGTGCGAAAACTAGTTTAATATGTTATACTGAATTAGAGCAGATCACTCACCTTCCTTATTTCTTATTGTAAGAAGTCACAATCTAATACTAACAAATATGGCCAGCTTACAAGTTTTTGTGCACTAATGACTGAGTTTTTAAGTTTTGTGACTTTGTTTTTGGGTCACCTATGACATTTTCAGTACTTTCTTACTCACAATGCTTTTTCATTGCTCAAGTATTTTTTCCTACTCGTTTTAACTTTTTCTGATTTTTATTTTGTCTGCTCATTTTTAGCTTAACCTCTAATCACTAAATCATATTGTTTCTTCCTATTTCGCACTGATTTTACAAAACAAAAATTATGTATCTACCTATCCCTCAATATGTCTGGCCCGGCATCTAAGTTCATGCAATTTAAGGACTAAAGAAAAGGGTAAGTACGAATTACTTTTGGTTTCGGGTTTTGTATAAAGGTTCATCAAAAAGTGTTTTTTTTTTGCTCAAATATGGGTACTATAGATTGATGAATAAGGTTGGCTTATTGGCACTAGGTTATTCCAAACAATGCCTTAAGTCAGCCCTAGGTATCTCAATATTCACAAATTTAATCAATTAAGCAATCACAATTCTAACCATTTATCATTCATACTAGTATGCTTGTTTCCCTATATTCTTTCTGTCATTTGGTATACTCAATTACTTAGTGTCTATTTATAGTTTAATATATAAAACTTTGTAGTTTAATAATTGAAAGTTTAAAATCATTCACTATCATGTCAAATTTATAGTAAATACAATCATTCTATATACATGCTCCTAACCAATCACTTGTACTTGTACAAGCTCAAGCACACTTTGGACAAGAAAAATAAAACAAAAAAACATAAAAATATGAAATAAAACTTCTTATGTTACCCTTCACACTTTAGATATCACGTTGTCTTTAATGTTCAAACCTCAAATATATAAGGAACGAAGTGATCTGCCACAATTGGTTGTAGCGAATTAGGCCCAATTCTATCCTTAGCGAGCTAGTTTTATACCAAATTAATATAGTTTTTATTAAGTTTCTGTTATTAGGATCTAGTGAATAAAATGAGCATTTTTATGTGTTTTATGACCTTCTAGGCCAATCTGGGCCTAAAGGACTACTAACATGTTGACTAAGTGTGCAGGACATCATTCGAGGGCAAAAAGACAATGGATTGCTCCCGATGTCACAACGTAGCAAGCAAAATACCCAATAAGCATTTTGCCGAGGATGTCGCGACACAAGTGAGACGGTGTCGTGACACAAACTAGAAGACACCAAGAATAAAGTAAATTGCATTCGATGTCGTGAAACAGGCTTGAGAGTGTCGTGGCACGGCTGTGATGAGGCCAATTTAATGTGCAAGGGTGTTTCCGTCTACACAACTTAGATTAACATGCTAAGTTATCCTTACTTGACCTAATTAGGTCATAATACATGTAATCTATAAATACTTGCTCAGAATAACAATTAGAAGGATTGATTCTTAGGTTTTTATTTTGTTATTAGTGTTTGCTTAGTTTACATTATGTTCCTGTAACCGAAAGATCTTATTCCAAAGTAGGACTTTTGCAAAGCGGTGATTGTTCCGAAGCCATGAACATATCTTTTCTTTATTATATTCTTTATATGTAAACCCCTAGACCGAGCCAAAATTTTATGGCCAAATCTCTAATATCACATTGGCCATGAAAATGGCGCAATAAATCGTTTAAAAAATTTCTCTTTAAAATTTCCATGTAAAATCATTTTTTAATACTTGTTTTAAGTAAAAAAAATTAATTAATATCTTATCTTTGGAAAAACTTAAGTATTGTGATTGTTTATTGAAAACATTGTAATTTATCTAAGACATTGCAATGGATAAATTTCTAAAGAAAAATTTTCATTTTTATTTTGAAAACATAAATTAAACATACAACTCATAAAAAATAGTAGTTTGTAAATAGATATGTCGAATTTTGAAAACATACTATTGAGTATTGAAAATCGTCCCTATTGAGCTTAAGTTTCGTCATAATTATGAAAATCTATTGTAAATTATTATTTCCTCAAACCATTTAAATGATAGTTTTTAAATCCAAATCATGCAGAAAATTTCCCAAATCAAATTCAAGAATCAATACCAAAAACCAAACCAAAGTCCAAAATTAAAGTTCATAGTAAGTAAACACACCCAAAAATATCAAATACCAATAACAATAGAGTTAAATAAAAATGACCTATAGCGCCTCCGTGGTCGAACCCATCCTAACCTCGATTATCTGAAATATCAAAATTTAAAAGGGTAAGCTTAAAAAGTCGAGTTTGGGTCTCCAATAATAATATTCACAAAATTAAATCATATCAACATTAATGTAAACATATCATAGCATATAAATTATTCAATCACAAAATAGATATGGAAAAATGCGTAATGACGATGTCAATGCAATGCTTTTTAGAAAACAATATAGATTTTTCAAAGACAGATAACAGTTCCCCAGAACTTGTCCATCCAATATCACACCAATAATTGTGGACTAGCCGCCAGATAGTGCAGTCGTGTGCTGCCAGAATCAAAATATTGTGGTCAAACTACCAAATATTGCAGGTTTACTGCCAAATACAGAATAATGTGGGCATGCCACTAGAAAATTATGATTTACTGCTAGCTACTTCCTCCATACATTTTTCCCACCCCATGCATGTGTTATGACAACAGAATAGATTTTTCAGTAGCATGCTTTACATGTGAATTAGAATATTATAATATGGCATGCTTAACATGCAAATCAGATCTCATATTTTTACACATAATTTCACAATGGTAAATTTTATCATGCAAATTAGAATATCATACTAAGGCATGCTCAACATGCAAATCCATAGATCAGATTTAGTAACCTATATTATTTTCATATAAATTAGAATATCATATTTTTATGAGCCATAAATCACACGACATGAGTAATGAAAATCATATATTAACATATATCACGGAATCATCCAATAAACCAATCACATCACATATCTTAGAGTTTTGGGCTTTACTTACTTGTTATTCTAATTTATCAATTTTACCAATATCTATGAATACACTTATATTCGTATACACACATATTTCAAGAATCAAATATCCATAAATATTACAATTGAAAATATCTTCATTATAATTATTTAATCATTAATATCGATTATTATCAATTAAGTCCCCACACCTTAGATCTTGATCGAATAGATCCCGTTTCCACTTTGAAAGAGATGAATCTGATCTCTTGAGTCACTATGTTTGATCACATATACGTTTTAGTATCGATCTAATGAATAAATAATGACCCTTAATAAGAAAATGGTGGTGATTTGGCAACACTTACACAAAAGTGTGATCAAATCGCCCACTATCACGAATGGGTGGTGATTCCGAAATTTTCGATTAACTCTTCAATAAAGCACAAAAAGGAGTGATTAGTATTATTCTACTCTAGAAATAATATTACGACAACATAGCGTGAGCAAAAACCTTTCATACTTATAGAAATAACGGAGGAGAAGGCTAGACGATAAATTCTAAAAAATCGATCAAAGAGAGGGATTAGGCTCTATAAACGCAAAATAAAAGTGTTTAGAGAAAATAATTTGAAAAAAAAAGTATCTTTAATATTTTAAAAATTAGATTCAAAATTTTACATAGATGATTTTTAGAAAAAGGAAAAGAAAAGAAGAAAAATAAGAAAAATCGACAGTGGCCAACGACGACGACACTACGGCAATGCGGAGGTGGTGTAGTGACAAGGATGGTGGAGGTAAGTTGGTGGTACGACTACTATGTTTGGTGGAGGAGGGGAAGAGATTAGAGGAGAATTGGCTTCAAAGGTGGTGAAAAATGAAGAAAAAAGCCAAAAATCGGTGGAGAAATGGTAGTGGATGGCAAGAGAAGGGAGGAGAGGAAACATGAGACTATCAAAATGAAAACTGGGGTTTAGGGAGAGTTAGAGCCGACCATGAGTAGTCAAAGGCTCACTTTGGGTATGTTTTGGGACAAAGGGGGTAAAAACTAGATCATGAGTAAAAGTGGGAGTGAAAAGGGGGCTTTGGATGGTAAGTTGACTTAAAAAAAAAAGAAAATGAATCTCCCCCTTTTATGGGAAGGCTTGGACGGCAAGGAGAGTTGACCTTCTAGAATGGTCAACAATTTCGGTTAACAAAAATAAATAGGAATATGGGGGTTTGAGAATGGGTCCTTTAGGATTTAATTAACACACTTAACCACTAAGCTACTAACTCCCTTGTGTCATAAACTTGCCCATAATAGTAAATAAAATTTAGGGCATGACCACTCTACCTCCTTGAAATAAATTTCTTCCTCAAAAATTACTTGATCCAAACAAGTGAAGGTGTTGGCGATGCATCGTCTCTTTAGGTTCCCAAGTGGCTTCACTAACACCGTGATTTCACCACAAGACTTTCACAAGAAGAATCTCCTTCTTCTTCAAATTCTTAACCTCACGGTCCAAAACCTGTACCAGTTCTTCCTTATAAGTCAAATTAGGTCTCACCTCGACCTCATCAATCAGAATCACATGAGAAAGATCAGAAAGATATCTTCTCAACGTGTCCTCTAAAATATTTATAACCTGCTCAGATTGCCCATCAGACTCTGGGTGAAAAGGTGTGCTAAAACTCAATTGTGTCCCTAAAGCCTCATGCAACTTTTTCCAAAACTGAGATGTGAATTGAGGGTCTCGATTAGAAATAATAGACAGCTGTGCACCATGAAGCCTCACAATCTCTGAGATATACAACCTTGTCAATCAATGTAGAAAGTAGTCAGTATGAATAGGCAGAAAACGGGTGGACCTGGTAAGACGATCCACTATAACCCAAACTGAATCTTTCTCTGTAGGCATCAAAGGTAGCCCACTAACAAAGTCCATGGTCACACGCTCCCATTTCCATTGAGGGATCTATATAAGTTGTAACCAACCCGAAGGAAATTGGTGCTCAGCCTTAACCTGTTGGCATGTCAAACACTTACTCACAAATTCAGTCACATCCCGCTTAAGCCCTAGCCACCAATACGACTCTCTCAAGTCTTGGTACATCTTATTCCCTCTAAGATGTATAGTGTATGTGCTACAATGTGCTTCTCAAAGTATAGACTGCCTCAACTCTCGATCATCAGGCACACAGTACCTCCCACAGAAACATAGAACTCCCACAAAATTAAAGCTAAAGTCAGTAGTATTACCTTCATCAACCTGTCTAAGAGGAGTTGTGAGAGACTCATCAGCAAATTGCTTCAATCGAATCTCATCCATTAAGGTAGGCCTTACATGTAATTCCGCAAGTAAACCCCCATCATTAGTCAAACTTAGCTTTGTGAACATTGCCCCGAAATTAGTCATTGACTTCTTACTTAGCGCACCAACAAACACATTCACCTTACCCGTATGGTACTCAATGGTACAATCATAACCCTTCAGCAGCTCAATCCACCTCCTTTGTCTCAAGTTCAAATCCTTTTGGGTGAGGAAATACCTTAGACTCTTGTGATCAATGTAGATGATACACTTCTCACCATAAATGTAATGCCTCTAAAACCTTGAGGGCAAAAACCACAGCAGCAAGTTCTAGGTCATGGGTTGGATAGTTTCGACCATAAGGCTAAAGTTGTATCGAGGCGTAGGCCACAACCATACCGCCTTGCATCAAAACACATCCAAGACTGATATGAGATGTATCACTATATACCACATAATCCTTCCCAGACTATGACTGAATCAGAACAGGCGCTCGGGTCAATACGAATTTAAGTTTATCAAAATTCTCTTGTTGCTTTCAGTCCACTTAAAAATGGAAATTTTTTCTTAATAACTTGGTCAATAGAGCCGCAATAAAAGAAAACCTTTCCACAAACCTTCTATAATAATCGGCCAAACCTAAGAAACTTTAAATCTCACTAACGTTCTAGGTTGTTTTCAGTCTAGGATTGCCTCTATTTTCTTCGGATCGACACGAATACCCTCAGACAATACCACGTGTCCCAGAAATATCACTTCGTGGAGCCAAAACTGACACTTACTTAGCTTAGCATACAACTGCTTCTCTCAAAGAATCTGCAGAACCACCTTCAGGTGTTCATTATACTCCTCCTTAAACTTGGAATATATCAATATGTCAGTGATGAAAATCACAACAAATTGATTGAGATAGGGCTGAAAAACTAGATTCATAAAGCCCATAAATACAATTGGAGCATTCATAAGACCAAAGGGCATCATAAGGAACTCATAGTGACCATACTGAGTCCTAAACGCGATTTTAGGAATGTCTGTCTTTTTAACCTTCAAATGATATCAACCGGACCTCAAGTCAATCTTGGAGAACACTTCCGCACCCTTAAACTGATCAAATAGGTCATCGATCATCGGTAAAGGGTATCGATCCTTTTCGGTCAACTTTCAGTTGTCAATAATCGATGCATAGCCTCATGGACCCATCATTCTTCTTAATGAACAGAACTGGAGCTTCCCATGGTGAAACACTAATGACTCTTGGCAAGAGTTAAATTTCATGACCTTAGGCTTAGTTAATTGTCTGTACTTAGGTGAGTTTAGTTGTATTTTAGAACATTGCATTGGTATTTTCAGAACATTGCATTGAAGAGCTTGAATTGTACTTAAGCTTTATTACATGTTGTTTTTAATTGCTTGTGGGGAGGACTTTCTTGGTGGTTGATTGGCAAGTGCAGAGTGTAGGAAAATGAGTAAAGGAATGAAGGTTTGCCATGAAAAATTTTGGATATTTTTCCAACACAAATGCTTGGCAATGCGTGGTTAGCACTCAATGCATACCGTTCTCATCCCCAGCTGTAGTTGTACTAGATAAATCAACCTGAAAAAGAGAGAAAAGATTATAAGCTGATAGACCTGCCCTAGAGGGTCAACCTTAAAAAAGCCAAAGGGGGAACCCTAGAAAAGGAACATTTTTGATAGAAAGAGAGGAGGAGTAGCTTTTGACAGAAAAGAAAAGAGAAGGACCAAGAAGGAAGGCGGCTGAAGAAGATAATGGTTGATCATCTTTGGCAGCTACAATACATTGCGCTGCTGGTGTTGAGAGCTGGTTAGGCAAAAGTTATCATCTCAGATTTTCTCCTTTGATTCTTATCACACTTCTTTTAGAACTTATGTGTTATTGATGATGTTGGTTGTTGAATAAAACTCAAACTTGATTTCCCAACTATGAGCTAAATCTCTTACGCTCAAGATTACTTTGCTATACCCTTCATTTTCTATTAATGTTTACAGTTTGAGTTGGAATTTTCTGCTGGTTTATTCAATGGTTTTTCATGTTATATGTAGGTTGTGCATTGATGAATGTGTAGCAGGTTATTAAAGATAACCTAATTTCGATAGGGTTAATTAACTAGATAGACATTTGATAATATGAGTGAATGATAAATTATTTATTCATAGTAACCTCTAGACATAAAGCCTTGCCTCATACGAAAGAAGGTAAAAAATGTTAGTGGTAACCAAACTCAAGTCTATAGACATATAATGCTTTAGGGGAGGTAACCCAAGATTTTGCTCTCGAAAGAAGCAGACTACTATAGAAACCTGTGAGCAATAGAATGTTCAAGAATTTGTTGTGGCGTTAATAGTTAGAGAAGGTAGATTCATCAGTAATCCCAGTCATCCTAATCAACATTTCAGTTCATTAATCTTCTTTTCTGTAGTGGCTTTGTCATTACATTCTTGTTTCGTTTATTTGTTTTGTTTTGCACATTTTATACATCATCTTTCTCTCATTTGCCACTGCATTTTTACTGTTATTTTGCTTAGCATTGATCAATTTAACTGTAATAACTCAACCAAATTATACCTATCTAATCCCTGTGGAGACGATCTCACTTATCACTTTATTACTTGTTTCGACGTGTATACTTGCACAATCCGCATATCATATTCACAGGTGACAAGTTTTTTGTGTTGTTGTCGGGGATTTGCAATTGGTGAAATTTGGTTTTGTTATATTTATTTTACTTCATTAGTTTTAGCTAACTTAGTTGTATTAAATTTCTATAGATTTTCCATCAGTGCATGAGAAGAGGAATTCCTGTAGGAGAAGAGTATCCTTTTGACCCAGAGATCGAGAGAACTTTGCTAAGAAGGATACGAGAATTACGTAATATGTCTAGGGAAGAGAGTGATCCTAGATTGAATGATCCATTAGATCCAAATGGTCGGGATGTTAATATTCCTATTCATTGTGTGGTAGATGACAAAGATAGACCAATTTGAGAGCATGAAGTTCCAATTTTGGATGGCCTAAATCCAAGGATCGTCAGACTACACATACAAGCTAAACATTTTGAGTTGAAACCGGTAATGTTTCAAATGTTGCAAACTATTGGACAGTTTAGTGGGTCACCAACTGAAGATCCAAGACTACATTTGAGACTTTTTCTAGAGGTATGTGATTCATAGTTTAATGCAATACCGTCAGGAACAGTGGCACCATGTAATGACTTGTGCCAAAGGTTTTTGCTATGATATAATCCGCCAAACATGAATGCCAATCTCAGAAATGACATAACATCTTTTCAAAAATCAGAGGATGAAACGTTGTACGAAGCTTAGGAAAGATTTAAAGAATTACTTAGAAAATGTTTGATGCATGGGTTCTAGCACTGGACACAGATGGAGATGTTTTATAATCTGCTGAATGCACATACAAGGATGGTAGTTGATGCATCTGCCAATGGTACTATTTTGGATAAATCCTATAATGAAGCATTTGAGATTTTGGAACAGATTTCAAACAATGATTATCAATATCCTACCACGCGAGTTGGGACTGGCAAGAGAGCTGCTGGTACCATGGAGCTTGATGCAATCACTTCATTGACAGCTTAGGTATCCTCTTTAACTAATATGATCAAGACAATAAAGTGGTCAATTGTAGTCCAGGAGATGAAATCAACTAAGCTATCTTGTGTTTATTGTGGTGAAGACCATGTGTTTGATGAATGCCCATCAAACCCAGCATCTGTATACTACATCAGTAATTTCTACAGGAATAACAATCTTTGTTCTAACACCTACAATCCAGGGTGGAAGCAATATCCAAACTTTGGTTGGAATAATCAAGGTACGGGGAAGTCAAACAATGTTGTTAGACAAAATGCCGGTAGGGTATCGCCTGGTTATAATCAACCCATGCCACGACAAAATGTCCAACAAGGTCAAACATCAGCTTCTTCATCTGTTGAAGCTCTGCTAAAAAGATATATGGCCAAGAATGATGTCGTGATACAGAGCCCAGCTGCATCCCTACATGCCTTTAAGAATCAAGTGGGGCAGATAGCAAATGCTTTAAATTTGAGACCAGAAGGAGCTCTGCCAAGTGATACAACTACAGATGAGGACAAATCAGGTCTCAACCATGGAAAGAATTCAAAACAATCTAAACAGTAGACTGTAACTAAAAAGGCTAAACAGAAGACTGTTGCGACAGAATCAAATCATGTTGCAAATAAAAATGTCACAAAAAAATAATGTCAGCAACCTGAAGGACGGCCACCTCCACCTTTTCCTCAGTGATTCCACAATTGTAAATAAGATTTCTAGTTCAAAAGATTTCTGGATGTCCTGAAATAACTCTACCTCAACATACCATTGGTAGAAGCTTTGGAGCAAATGTCAAATTATGTGAAATCCATGAAAGATATACTATCAAAGAAACAAAGATTGGGAAAATTCGAAACTATTGCTCTCACTAAGAGGTGTACGACAATGTTAAAGAATAAATTGCCTCCAAAGTTGAAGGACCCAGGGAGTTTTACAATCCCATATTCAATTGGAAATTATTATGTTGGTAAGGAATTGTGTGATTTAGGAGGGAGCATCAATTTAATGCTTATGTCTATCTTTAGGAAGTTGGGAAATGAAAAAGCAAGACCTACTACGGTCACGTTGCAGCTAGCTGATTGATCCTACGCACATTCGGAAGGTAAAATTAAAGACGTGCTGGTAAGAGTATATTAGTTTTTTTTCCTTTTGATTTCATCATTTTAGAACGTGAAGCTGATAAAGATGTGTCGATTATTCTTAGAAGACCTTTTCCTGCTATAGGTAGAACTTGAATTAATGTGCAAAAAAGTGAATTGGTCATAAGGACGCATGATCAAATAATCACCTTCAATGTATTCGATGCCCTGAAATGTGCTGATGAGAATGAAGAGTGCTATGCCATTAGTTTGATAGAAACAACAGTATGGGAAGAGTTTGCAAAATTTTGTCATAATAATTCTAATAGTGATACAAATTCACTTGAGCTAAATGAAACAGAGACTTTTGAAGAATTCAGTGAGTCCATGGAGGCAAAGCAGGTTGTGGACAAAGTAGGGAAAAAGTTTTAGTCCTTGAATTTATCAGCTCTCACTTTCAATCCTCCTAAACCATCTATAGAGAAACCTTCTACACTTTTGAGACAGCAGCACATTGCCACTAGCTATTTCTACGGAATTGACACTTGATCAGGAGGTCAAGTTGTTGGAAGTTCTCCAGCGATCTAAGAAGGCATTAGGATGGATAATTGTTGACACCAAGGGAATTAGCCCTTCTCTATGCATGCATAAAATTTTATTGGAGGATTTTCATAGCAATTCTATTGAACAGCAGAGGAGGTTGGATCCCATCATGAATGAAGTTGTTAAGAAAGAGATTATCAAGTGGCTCGATGCTGGAATTATCTACCATATCTCTAAAAATTCTTGGGTGAGTCTTGTACAATGTCTGCCCAAGAAAGGAGGTGTCACAATGGTCAGCAATGAGAACAATGAGCTCATACCAACTCACACTGTCATGGGATGGAAAGTGTGCATGAATTATCGCAAGCTCAACAAGGTAATTAGTTGGGAAGGCATTCTACTATTTCTTGGATGGATATTCAGGGTATAACCAGATTGTTATAGCTCCAAGTGACCAAGAGAAGACAACTTTCACTTGTCTATATGGGTACTTTTGTGTTTAGATGAATGTCATTTGAGTTATGTAATGCCCCGACAACATTTCAGCATTGTATGATGATAATATTCTCTAACATGGTGGAAAATTTTCTTGAAGTCTTTATGGATGATTTCTCTGTCTTTGGCAATAACTTTGAGGGTTGTTTGAAAAATCTGGAATTGGTTCTTTGCTGCTATGAAGAAACAAGTCTTGTCTTGAATTTGGAAAATGTCATTTCATGGTCTGTATGGGCATTGTTCTGGGGCATAAAGTATCACAGCAATTGATTAAATTTGACAAAGAAAAAATTGAGGTAATAGAAAAATTGTTGCCTCCTACTAATGTCAAGGGTATTCGGAGTTTCTTAGGCCATGCATGTTTTTATAAAAGATTCATTAAGGAGTTCTTTAAGATATCTAAACCTTTATGAGCCTTGCTGGAGCAAAATAAACCTTTCAATTTTCAGGAACCTTGTTTGATAGCATTCTAGGAATTGAATAAACGACTGGTAGCAACACCAATTATAATAGCTTCGGAGTGGATATTGCATTTTGAACTCGTGTGAGCCAAGGATTATGCTGTGGGACCAGTATTGAGGCAAAGGATAAACAAGGTATTCCATGCAATCTATTACTCAAGTAGGACCCTAACAGATGCAAAGCTTAACTACACCACCACTGAAAATGAGTTATTGGATGTGGTATTTGCGTTCGATAAATTTTGATCTTATTTAGTTGGTATCAAGGTCATAGTCTACATAGACCACTCTGCTGTTAAGTATTTGGTGACCAAGAAAGATGCCAAGCCAAGATTGATTCGATGGATACGATTACTACAGGAGTTTGATTTAGAAATTCGAGATAGAAAGGGGACTGAAAATTAAGTGGTTGATCATCTGTCAAGATTAGAAGTTAGAAATGAAGATGGAAATTTCAAACTTATTAAAGAAGACTTCCCAGAAATGCAACTGTTAGTTGCCATGGCATTACATTGGTATGCCTATAGAGTGAACTTCTTAGTAAGTGGTTTGATGCCGTTTGATCTCAACAACCAAAGAAGATGGAAATTCTTTCATGGTGTCACGCATTATTATTGGGATGAACCCTTCCTATTCAAGCATTTTTACTGATAAGATAATTAGGAAGTGTGTCCCTGAAGACGAGATACATAGCGTCTTGCAACATTGTCATTCAGCTCATTATGGAGGGCATTTTGGAGGCGTCAGAATCACAGCTAAGGTACTCCAATCTAGTTTTTATTGGTGGAATTTGTTCAAGGATTCTTATGAATTTTATAAGTCATGCGATCGTTGTTAGAGGATAGGCAATCTATCTACAAGATACGAAATGTCGCTGAAAAATATTTTGGAGATTGAATTGTTTGGTGTCTGAGAGATAGACTTTATAGGTCCATTTCCACCCTCGTTAAAAAATTTATACATACTGTGGCAGTCGATTATGTCTCCAAATGAATAGAAGCCATAACTTTACCTATTAATGATGTCAAGCCTGTGCTAAAGTTTCTGCACAAGAACATCTTTACAAGATTTGGTACACCTCACACCGTTATCAGTGATGAGGGATCTCACTTTGATTGCAAGCTAGTTGCTAATACTTTACAACGGTATGGTGCAAAACAAAATATTGCCACAGCATATCATCCACAAATGAAGAGGCAAGCTAAAATTTCCAACAGAGAAATTAAGTAGATTTTAGAGAAGGTTGTTAACCCAAATCGTAAGGACTGGTCCTTAAGATTGGACGAAGCCTTATAGGAATATAACACCCTTATAAAACTCCATTAAGAATTTCACCATTCAAGCTTGTCTATGAAAAACCTTTCCATTTGCCGGTTCAGTTAGAGCATAGGGCATATTGGGCTGTGAAACAATTGAACATGGATTGGAAAGTTGTTGGCAATAGAAGATTACTTGATTTAAATGAAATGGAAGAATTCAGGGATAAGCATGTGAGAATGCTAAATTATACTTGGAGAAGACCAAACGTTGGCATGATAAGAGGATTATGCCATGGCAATTTGAACCAGGACAACAGGTGTTGTTATTCAACTGAAGTTGTTTCCTGGAAAACTAAAATCCCAATGGTTAGTTCCCTTATAAGTAACCCAAGCATACCCTCATGGAGCTATTGATGTCAAGGATATGAAAATAGGGGTCACATTTAAAGCTAATGACCAGTGCTTGAAGCACTACTGGGGTGCTCATGTGAATCAAGACAAACAATCCATTGACCTCCGAGATGTTTAACCTCAGCCTCTCGATAATTTTGTTTATTTTTTCTGTTTTTAAATTTCTCCTATCTCTCTCTCATTTAATTTGCTTAATAATTTTTGTTTACTTTCCAGTGCATGTATGTGATTTTTTTTCCTTGATGGAAGTAGAGGGATTGAGCTCTCTACATACCAAGTTGGCCCAACAAAATTGTTCCTCTAACATTAGGCCTTCATTCTTTTTTAATTTACCTCCAATTCCCATCACTCCCATGTCAAGCCATAATTACCGCATATCCTATCATCCACATCACATTACCTTCGTTACTTCTAACTTTACCCTAATCCCATCATTTATCCTCATAGTTACCCTAACTCTTTTATCTCTCAAAACTACATGTGCTTTTTCAACAACTACAGTTTTTCCCTTTTCTCTTCTAAACTGACGTTGTCCCTCACCTGTAATAATGGCTAGACAATTTACCCCCAAATAGCTATTGTACCACCACAAACGTTCTTCAATGCTACAGTAGAGGAGAAGTATACAAAAATATATCTAAGAGACCATTTTACCTTGAAAAAGGCTTTCTTTTTAAAGATGAACCATTTATGGGGTATGACACCTCCATCTCGTTTATGGTAGAAAAACATGGTTGGAAAATATTTTGCTTGCATCCTGAGGATATTTTGACTAAGCTTGTTCGTGAGTTTTACGCTCACATCAATTCGCCAAATAACACTTTCATATATGTTCGAGCAGCGTTGGTGTTGTTTGATGGGGACAACATCAACGCTCAATATGGGCTCTTTGATGTTCAAGACAAGCGTTCTTAATCACCTGTGATAGGTTGAATCAAATCCTGCAAGACCTTTGTGTTGAGGGAACTCGGTGGAAGGTATCTAGGCAAGACTGTTACACAGTTGAAAGGGCATCCTTAAAGCCCAGTTACAGAGCTTGGTATCATTTTTTCAAGATGCGATAAATCCCTTCTACCCATAACTCTACAATCTCTAAAGAGCAGATGTTATTTATCCACTCCATACTGATGGGCAGAAGAATTAATGTAGGAAAAATAATATTCAATGAAGTCCACCGTTGTGCACTGAAAAATAAAGGGAGTCTTAACTTTCCATCCCTAATCACTGCATTTTTCCAGTTCGTCAATGTCCAAGTCAACCTAGTGAGGATGTAACCCTAAATAAGGGGGCAATCACAAGGGTTATTGTAGCCAAGATATCTGGAGAGGCCTTGCTGTAATACCCCTTACCCGTGTTCCTCGTCAGAATAGAGTATGAAGTCTCATTAGAACACAAATACGATAAATTAATTTATTTTTTTTTACAAAAATTTTGACATAGTCCTCTTTATAAATACATTACCCCACCTGCACATTTTCAGATCATAATCCAACCAATTCCAATATTCCAACCAACATTTATATCCTCAATTATATTCAAGTTATACACAACACTTTAACTATCATCACTAGCATTGTATAAAAATAATTTATAATATAACATACACTAACATTTAAAATAAATACTTTGTAACATAAAACATCTACTTAAGTCATCTATACATGCCATAATTTAGAAATGTTGATTTCAAAATACCAAAATATGTGGATAGTGTTGATGAGTTCCCGACTATTTTTGAATTCCGAGTTGAACTGGTAATGCTATAAAACAAGGAAAAAGGGAGAGGGGTAAGCATATAGCTTAGTAAGTAAGTATGTGATTAATAAACAAATTTCTAACATTTTTTCATAGATGATATAATTTAAATCACACATAATTTCATTATTTGCACAATTTCCAGCAAGCTGTTTTTATGCGTCATAATCACTACATTATTTTTATCTGGAGTTACAGGACTCCAAATAAAGATCTGTAATTTTTTCTTGAGACTATACTCACATATATTCTTACCATAAAATATTATAATTTTTCGCACAGCCAATTAGTACAGTTTATTCTTTAAATTCATCCTTGTTTCACTACTCAACATCACTGACCTCTCTTCACTAAAAATGAATTATCTCATTGTACAAATTTTGGATGATATTTCCATTTGTTTCCTTTGAAAATAGACTCATTAAGGATTTTAAAAATATAAATTATAACTCATAATCATTTTTTACAATTTTAATTATTTTCGAAGTCATAACAGGATTCTAAAACCAATCGACCTGCATTACTAAAATTCAAATATCTAAAAATATATAACTCTTTTCTTTCTCTATTTCTTTTATGTAAAATATACTCACTAAGCTTTCATTTCATATCCTATTCACTCTCTAATTCAATTTCCACTATTTTTGGTAATTTTCAAATTCAAACCATCATTACTATCCAAAACAGTTTTGTTGCTAATTCTAGTTTTTCATAATTTCACATTTTTACTTTTAATCACTATTCCATTCAAAATTCACTTTTCCATTTTTAAGTCAATATTCAATTCAGTTCCACACATATATGCACTTATAAATCACATAGTCATTTCATCATATCATGTATTGCACTTAATAAATTTCCCGTTGAACTTATCAGAATAAAAACAAATTTCTTGGTGGCCTGCACACAGTCCGTACCACCTCGTGTAATAACAGATTCTTGGTGGCCTGCACATAGTCCGTGCCACCCTTGTGTCACAACAGAATATCGGTGGCTTGCACACAGACCGTCCCACCCGTGTGTCATAACAGATTATCGGTACGCATAGTAGCCTGCACTTAGTTCGTGCCACATATGTGACCTATCAGTCTGGTACACGTAGTGGCCTACACTTAGTCCGTACAACGCGTGACCCAATTATGACCATTCATATCTTTTCTATTCTGAGTTTCAAACGGAAATGCTTATTTTTCAATCTTTTACCAATTCTTCTCTAACCAATCTTAATTTATAATTTGCATCATAAATTTGTTCCGCATATAACACATATCTTAAATAAAATAGTAAGACACTTAAGCATAAATAAAACAATATATTATCTACATACAAACTTACCTCGGTGCAAAATATTGTAGTTTTTGCAATTTAATCCACGATCTTTTCCTTTCCCCGATTGAGGTTGACTTCTCGTCTTTCCTGATCTATAATAGCAAATTTATCTTGTTTAATATTCACATTTATCAAAATAATCCTCAACTCAAATTTTGGCAAAATTATGATTTTTTCCCTAAACTTTTGCATATTTATGTTTTTTCCCCAAAGCTCGGAAATTAAATTTTATTACTTATTCTTGCGTTTCATAACATGTTGAACACTTTTCCCTTCTATAGCAACATCCAATTCTCACTCTAACACTTACTTATGTACATTAAGTATTTTTACCGATTATGTTATTTTACTTGGTTTCACTTAAAATCGACTAGCAAAAATTGTTTAACATAAATTCTAGCTTCATATTCTACCATAAAACATCAAAATACATACATTTCACATATAGGTAATTTTTCAAATTTCAAGCCTAGCTCGAAATAACAGTAGAAATAGGTAAACCGAGCTACGAGAATCTTAAAAATACAAAGAACATTAAAAACGGGGCTAGGATGTACTTACAATCAAGCTTGAAAGTGGCCAAAACCCTAGCTATGGAGACTTAGAAATATTCAGCCAAGCATGGAGAAGATGGACACAATTTTTACCTTATTTACCCTTTTTAATTCATTTAATTACTAAATGACTAAAATGCCCCTAATTAAAAAAATCCTATTTCACTTATTTCGTGTCCATTTTTGTCCATCAACACACTAATGGTCTAATTACCACATAAGGACCCCCAATTTATAATTTCATAACAATCAAACACCTTTAATATATAGAACTCAACTTTTGCACTTTTTACAATTTAGTCCTCTTGACTAAATTGAGTGCTCAAACGTAAAAATTTTCGAACGAAATTTTCACGAAATATTTCTGTGAATTTGTAGACCATAAAAATATAATGATAATAATATTTTATTTTATCAAATTTGTTGTCCCGAAACCACTATTCCGATTAGGCCCTAAATCGGGTTGTTACACTTGCCGCAGCAACAACCATTTGGTTCAGTTTCTACATCCTCTCCACCAAGTCTGCCATAGCAACCACTTCTACTTGCAATAGTCTATTTGAGTAGTAGGTGCTCAGCTCATTTGAGAGGTTGCAGAAATAACTACATCTCTTTGAGACTTAGCAACTACGAATTGCTGTAGACTTGGCAAAGGCGCAAGAAAGAATGGCCATTTTCTGGGCCTATGTGGAGAAGAGAAATGCTACTCTAAAGAGTTCCCTTCAGAATAACTTCACCAAGTATATGCCTACATTCCCTAAATTTCCTACTGAATTGCAGGCATATGTGAAGAAGGGATGGTCGAAGTAGAGCCAGCTAAAGTAGAGCCTGGAACCACCAACCCTACTGCTGAAGAGAAAGAAACCAAATTACTTGAAGAAGACGTAGAAAAGACTA
Organism: Gossypium raimondii; assembly: GCF_025698545.1. Lineage (NCBI taxonomy): Eukaryota > Viridiplantae > Streptophyta > Magnoliopsida > Malvales > Malvaceae > Gossypium > Gossypium raimondii. The sequence continues at coordinate 17,871,694 of NC_068572.1, read as the reverse complement.
AATTAGTCCACATAGAGACTAATGATGAGGGGACTGAAGAAACAACCCATACACCTATACCACCGGAGGATAGTACTACAGTTGTCCCACCTACATCTACAGAAGCAATGACAAAATACGACCACGAAACCAATTGTATAATTGATGAGATCACCAAGTTCGATAATGAAGAGGAGGACGTGCCACTCCAATCACTAAAACAGAAAATGCATTAGAAGCATTCGGCACGAAAGTCCACCAATTGAAATCGAAGCAACTATAATCAAGCTCTAAGCCAAAGAAGTTCTTTTCCCTTTTTTGCATCATAACATCCATATTTTTTCCATGAAATTCTAGGTGTAAATATATTCTTGCATTCATGATTCATGTCTGTGCATGCATTGAGCACAATGCATCCCTTAGGTTTGGGGTATGTTTAGCATTTACGATGCATTAGATATCCAGTTGGGCATATTCATTTTGCCATGACACACGTAACTTCCAAGGATTGTTTAAATTATTATGAGTGTAATTTTTATCTGTGATGTTTGATGAGGAGATTCATTCTTCAATAAATCTAGAAAAATGTGATAGTGGACTAGGAAAATTTAGCTTAGGATACTTTGCCTGAGAACCGGCCCCTAAAAATGAGATGTCCTAATTTCAATTACAATTGGTCTATAGTAAGTTCTTTTAAAAAAACTTAGAGATTTTTTAAGCTAAGCTCAATAAAATGGAAATACTATATAATGAATAAAATGGTGAAGCTTAAGAAAAATCAAAGAAATACCATAAAACACTTTAATGCTTAGAATTATCCAATAGGTCAGCAACATTTTGTTTGCTCCATTGTGTTGTTGATTAGAAAAAGCAAGTTTAGGCAAGAGTGTGTAATAAAGAAAAAAAATTTTAAGGCCACTCCACTGTAGTAATAGGTTGAGTAGCTAAGGAGATAATTGTTTGCTCCATCCATCTTCTAAGTCAAAAGTCTTAGCTTCATGAGTGAATTCCATTGTGACATGATTAAATACTCGGCAATTCAGTGTATGCTCCATTGTGATTGTCAAGTCAAAGAACCATATGATGAGCTAAATCCCCTAGTTCTAAAATATATATAAATATTAATATAATAAATAAATATGTACGTATTCGAGTAGATATGGGGCCATGGTTAAAAACAAAACTGATTTTAGGTAAAAGATGAACCAAGTAAGTTAGGAGATATTTGCTATACTCAAATTACAGACATGAGTATGAAGGATTTTTTTTTAGGGCAATATTTTCTACACTACCTTTGCTAAATAAACTTCTGAAACTTGACCAAATTTTTAGACATAGAAGATTGTTGAGAGCTGAAGTACAAAATGTTCTTTATATGGTTTGGCAATACAAAAGTGGTTATGTGGCCATGGCAATTCTTATATTCATACATTCATAAATACGTTGCTTGAGGGCAAACAATAGTGTAGGTTTGGGGGTGTGATAACTCTTAGAAAGAGTTATCTTTCATGCCCTTAAGCTTAGTTAATTGTTTGTACTTAGGTGAGTTTAGGTGCATTTTAGGATATTATATTGGTATTTTCAGAGCATTGCATTAAAGAGCTTGAATTGTACTTAACTGTTATTACATGTTGCTTTTAATTGCTTGTAGGGAGGACTTGCTTAGTGGTTGATTGGCAGGTGCAGAGTGTACGAAAAGGAGTAAAGGATTGAAGGTTTGCCATGACAAATTTTGGATAGTTTGCCAAAACAAATGTTATGGCAATGCTTGGAAGATGCCTAGTCAACACTCAATGCATACCATTCTCAGCCCCAGCTCTACTTGTACCAAATAAATCCACTTGAAAAAAGAGAAAATGGATTATGGGCTGATGGACCAACCCTAAAAGGTCAAACTTATAAAAGCCAAAGAGGGAACCCTAGAAAAAGAGCATTTTTTGATAGAAAGAGAGGAGTAACAACTTTTGATAGAAAAAAAAGGGGGAAGGACCAAGAAAGAAGCATGCTGAAGAAGGAGAAAACAACTACATCATCTTTGGCAACTGCAAGACATTGCGCTACCAGTGTTGAGAGTTGGATAGGCGAAAGCTATCATCTCAGATTATCTCCTTTGATTCTTTTTGCGCTTCTTTTAGAACTTATGTGTTATTGATAATTTTGGTTGTTGAATTAAACTCAATCTTGATTTGCCCAGTTATGAGCCAAATCTCTTAGGCTTGGGATTACTTTGCTGAACCTTTTATTTTCTATTAATGTTTACAATTTAAGTTTGGAATTGTTCTATTGTTTTATTCAATGGTATTTCATGTTATATGCAGGCTGTGTATTGATGAATGTCCAGCAGGTTATTAAAAATAACTTAATTCCAATAGGGTTAGGTTAACTAGATAGGCATTAGATAATATGAGTGAATGATAAATTATTTATTTGCAGCAACCTCTAGACATAGAGTCTTGCCTCATACGAAAGAAGGTAGAAAATATTAGTGTTAACTAAACTCAAGTCTATAGACATATAGTGCTTTAAGGGAGGTAACCCAAGGTTTTAATCTCGAAAGAAGCAGACTACTATAGAAACTTGTCGAGCAATAGGATGTTCAAGACTTTGTTGTGGCATAATAGTTAGGGAAGGTAGATGTATCATAAATCCCAACCGTCCTAATCAACATTGCAGTTCATTAATCTCTTTTTTTTTGTATTAGCTTTGTCATGACATTCTTATTTCGTTTATTTGTTTTGTTTTGCAAATTTTATACATCATCATTCTTTCATTTTGCCACTGCATTCTCACTGTTATTTTGCTTAGCATTAATCAACTTAACTTTAATAACTCAACCAAATTATACCTATCTAATCTTTGTGGAGACGATCTCACTTATCTCTTTATTACTTGTTTTAATGTGTATACCTACACAATCCGCACATCCTATACACACGTGACACACATTAGGTCTAATAAATTCTCTATCCAGAAGTTCTTGCAACTGCACCTTAAGCTCCACTAACTCTTTGGGTGTCATACGATATGGGGCGATAGACACTAGAGCTTTTCCTCATAACAAGTTGATGCCAAACTCTACCTCACGTTCCTAAGGTAATCTTGATAATTCCTCTAGAAAGACACTGAAATAGTCTCTCATAGTACGAATGCTCTCAATAGATGACCGACTAGCACTTGTATCCAAAATATACGCCAAGTATGCCTTGCATCCCTTGCATACCAATTTTTTAGCCACTAGAGAGGAGATCGCGTTGGATAAGTAATCTCTCTGCTCCCCAACCATCACTATCTCCCTACCACCTGGAGTCTTCAAAGTGACCTTCTTAGCAGCGCAATCCAATATGACTTGGTGTTCTATCAACCAGTCCATTCCCAGAATGAGGTCGAAATCATTGAAAAGTAATTCCAACAAATCAGCGGGAAATCCTTCTCCTTGGATCTCCAACGAGCACCAGTTATACACTATATTAATAGAAACAGGTTGTCCTAAAGGACTAAAGACAGTCACATTACTAACGGTAATGTCCTTAATACCCAGTTTATCAAGTATATCACATGATACATACGAATGAGTTGACCCAATATCAATTAGAGTAAAATATGATACGATATTAACAATAAAGGTACGTACTATAATGTCGGTCGCATTACGGTCCTCTCTACACCTAGCTACGTACACCAACGCCAGTTGTCTAGCATCAATTCAGTTACCACCTTGACCTTCGGCTCTCTATCTCTGCCCACCATTATCGATCCTATTCGGACCTTGGCCTCTTAGAGGTTGTTGTCCCACTATCTGATTCTAAACATGATTCTGATACGGTGCTTTCATCTGCTCATTATGAACCGAAAAATCCTTGATCTTGTGCTCTAGAGATCCACATCTTAGGCATGCACCCAAACTCCTCCAGCATTCTCCCGGATGTCTCTTGCCATAAGTGGCACAATATGGGGCTCTCCCACCATCAGTAGCAACAACAATATTTTGCCTAGTTCAATAGCCTCAGGCTCGCTTATTAGGTCGTAGAGCCTGAACAGTGGGAACGACATCTCTCTTGGCAGGGATTCTAGCTCTATCCTTTGATTCACGTTCCAAATGCTTCACTTCCTCCACAATGTTGGATTTCTCCACTAGCGCTTTGAAAAATCTTTCTTGCAGAAGGGCCATTAGCATCATCAACTCGTACCTCAGCTCGTTCTCAAATCTGACACACTTGTCTTGCTCAGTCGTGACCATCCCCTGGGTGTAGTGACTTAACCATAGAAATTCAACCTCATACTCAGCCAAAGATCTATCTCTTTATTTTAGCCTAATGAACTCCAGTCGACGGGCCTCAACATAATGCTTCCCCACGTACTTGTTTTGGAAAGCCTCAAGAAAATATTCCCAAGTCACTCTATCAGCCTGGGTACCTCTTGCAACGACTTGCCACTGGCGGTAAGCCTCATCCCTCAGCAGCGAAACCGTACCCCTCAGTTTATGTTCTAGGGTACACTCCATATCGTCTAGAATTCTCTCCATAACCTCAAGCCAGTATTCGGCCACAGTAGGGGTCATCCTACCAATACCTTTGAATAACTCAGCTCTGTTAGTACTGACCCTCTAAGCAATGGTCCCGTGATTTCATGATCCACGTTGGGCCTCAGCAACACACTCTAGCACCCTAAGCATGGCATGTGACACAGTGTCGTCAGCAGGCTCCTAATGGTCCTCCTCCATAGTGTGAGTATTCTCGACCCGATTAGTCATTGGTTCGGGTTCAGTTACGGGCTCAGGTGAGCGCACTCATGATGCAGACGAATCTACCTAGGTCCCTAGACCCCATTCTCCGCAAGCTCTCATTCCTCTAATACGCACGCCTTGTGAAGTCATCTTTATTAATCGAAGTCTAATGTTTTATGCAATTTTATCTAAAAATTAGAAATGAGTTTTATTTATCAGTTCCGAATGTTTTAGTTATTAAAGTTTTGTCTCTATAGTATCAGTATTTACAGTTTTCAGAATCTATAGTCTTACAGTCTTTTAGATTCTATAGTTTTCACAATATAGTTTTCAGAATCTCAAGTATATTATAGTCTCATATCAAAGTTTAGTAGAGAAGAAGAATTTATCTGGGCCAGCTTTGGAGTCTCGGTATTTTTCAAAACAAATCGAATATAATGTTTTAACTAGGTATAGAATTTTCTCAAAATACCCATTTTCAAATGTATGCATGCATTTTTAAAGTTTTTGCCACAGTCCGAGTTTTTGAATTGGGCTTTGATACTACTAAATCTAACCCCTTAGAACTAGCCTAGACATTATAGTCGAATCTCTAAGATCACATTGGCCATGAAAATGGCGCAGAAAATCATTTAAAAGGTTTCCCTTTAAAATTTTCGTGTGAAATCATTTTTCATACTTGTTTTAAGTAAAACTGAATTTAGTTCATATCTTATCTTTGGAAAAACTTAAGTATTGTGATTATTTATTTAAAATTTTATAATTTATCTAAGACATCGTAGCGTACAAATTTCTAAATAAAAATTCATTATTTATGTTTGAAAACGTAAATTAATCATGCAACTCGTAAAAAATAATAGTCTCGTAAATAGATATGTTGAATTTTGAAAACATAATATTGAGTGTTGAAAATCATCCTTATTGAGCTTAAGTTTCATCATAATTATGAAAATCCGCTGTAAATTATTATTTTCTCAAACCATTGAAACAATAGTTTTTAAATCAAAATCATGCAAACAATTTCTCAAATCAAATTCGAGTCTCAAAACCGAAAACCAAACCATAGTCCCAAAATTAAAGTCCAAAGTAAGTAAACACACCCCAAAATATCAAATACCAAAAATAATAGGTTTAATTGAAAAATGACCGAGAGCGCCTCCATAGTCGAGTCCATCCTAACCTCAATTATCTGAAATATCAAAATTTAAAAGGGTGAGTTTAAAAAGCCCAATGTGGGTCTCCAATAATAATATTCATAGAAAAAACTCATATCAACATTAATTTAAAGATATCATAGCATATAAATAATTCAATCACAAAATCAGATATGGCAAAATGCATAATGACAATGCCAATGCAATGTTTTTCAGAAAACAGTGAAGAATTTTTAAAGACAAATCCTACTCAACTCTGCTACACACTGATAAGAGTTTCCCAGAACTTGTCCATCCACTATCACACAAATAATTGTGGACTAGCCATCAGATAGTGCAGTCATGCTACCAGAATCAGAATTGTAACACCCATAACCCGTTTCCATTGTTGGAATAGGGTTACGAAGTATTACCATACAAAACAGAACATTTTATAGCCAATAGCAATTAATTTTCAAATTAATTTAATAAATACATAAAAAATTCAAAAAGGAATAAATCATGCATTTACAGGCCTTAAACCGAGCCTATGTGACCTTAAAAAATAGCTTTCAAGCAATCAGGGACCAAGTCAAAACAAATTAGAAAATTTACCTATAGGGGTCACATGACCATGTGTCCATCCTAGACCTGTCCATGGGCCGGGCCGAGCCGGGCCCGGAAAAAATTTTCGACCCGCCTCCTAGGCCCAGGCCCGGCCCGACCCGAAATATGGGCCTGAAATTTTGCCCAGGCCCGGCCCGGGAAAAATATCATAAGCCCGAGCTCGGCCTGGCCTGGCCCATTTTTTAATAAACATTAAAAATTTATTTTGAAAATAAAAAAAATAAAAATATTTTAAAAGTATTTTAAAATTAAAAAATAAAAATAAAAAATATATATTTATTATATTGGTAGGGCAGTGCCGGGCCCTGCCAAAAAGTGGTGCCGAGGCCGTGCTTTTTATTTCAGGCGGTTGTCGGGCCGGGCCGAGCCGCCCGGCCCATGGACAGGTCTAGTCCATGCCATGTGACAGAGCCTAGACTGTGTAGCTCCAAACATGGTCGTGTGGCTATACCATACGATCGTGTGGCTACCCCGCATGCCCGTGTCTCCAACCGTGTGCTAGCCAGTGTAAATACTGTACCTAACACGCTCAGGGAACACGCTCGTGTGGGTTGCTTGTGTGTGACACACGGCCTGTGACAACCCATGTCCTAGGTCGAGTGTGTCCAAAAATGACCAAGATCATGTTATTTCCTCACCCAATTGCATAGGTACCTAAACCATTTCATAATGCATGTTCACAAGTCTATAAACACACCTTTAAACAACCAAAACATGCCATTTTCAATCACCTAACACCATACCAAGTATCATATACTAAAACACATCATAATGCTCATGTTACTCATTATCAAAAGAATCATCTATAGGCCATAACATACACCAAACTAACCCATTTCAAACACACCATACCAACTTAATATGACACATGGCATTTCATAGCCTCATACTCAAATTTACTTAAAGTTTAACAACCATACTACAAAGACTACCATTTTATCATCAAGTACCAAACATCACACATAGCCATGAAATTTAACATAATAACTTTTTCCCTATTACATGCCATATAAGCCAAATGTTTACAAAATCTACCAAAAGAGTCCTCAGGATAGTGTGATTCTGCGAGTTGATCCGATCTCCCGACCAAAAAATGTAATCTACAAAACAAGGACAAAGCACAAGTAAGCTTAGTTGAAGCTTAATAAGCTCGTTAAATCAAACGATAAATCTTACAAAAATTAACATAACAAATAAAATTATAAAATTAAATAAAAATTAAATTATAAAATTAAATAACAAAGTTCCTATCCATCACAGCTCACAGCGGGAGAGTATTGTACAGTACATTAATTCAAATCATATTTCAAAGTCGTAATTTAGTAAGATCTCATTTTAGGTAATTTCAGGGTATCACTCATTTGACTTAACTTCAGAACTTTGACCGGCTCACAATGCTGCTCACACAAGCTGGAGGATATCTGCAATAGATGCAAGATCTCAAGCCATCGTTACGGTCTGTATCACCTAGTACCTACTAAATAATCACTAGCTCACAATGCTGCTTACACAAGCTGCAGAGAATCTGCAACAATTGAAGGATCTCAGCCATCGCTACGGTCTGTATCACCGGTACATAGTACCTGTTAAATGATCACTAACTCAAGGCCTGATAGAAACACCAGCACAAGGCCCGCTAGGCACAAAGCCCGATAAACACACTGGCCCAAAGCCCAATAAATACACCGGCACAAAGCTTGCTTGGATCAAAGCTCGATAAATAACACCGGCACAAAGCCTAATATTAAGGTACATCACGTACTCACAATATTCATTTATTATTATTCTCAAATTATTCAATAGTTAAGTACAACATTGGATCTAATTATAATAAACATGTAATACATAAGAATCCTTATAAACATAAAATTATAGTGTGAACTTACAAGACTGATTTGCAATAATGGTTTAGAGCATCTCAATCCGCAATCGACGTTGTATCAATTCAATATTTCCATTTTCATTTACACACATCAATATAATCCAACATTATGTAATTAAAATCATATAATATATTTATAAATGTACTAAAATTAAACCGAACGAACTTACATGACTAAATTGCAACAATGACAAAGGTACAGGGGCTATTCGGTAATTTTCTCTTTTCCTCAATTTTCCACTCGTTCTTAACCTAAAATAATAGTTTTATTCAATTCACTAATTACAACAACAAAATTAATTCATTTTATGCAATTAAGTCATTTTTGATATTTTTACAAAATTACCCCCTACATTTTAGTTTTATGCAATTTAGTCCTTAGGTAAAAATCATGCAATTTAACCATTTTCTATTAAATCCAAGCTTATTTTATCTATTAACCCCTTCATTACAGCTCATACTTGTTATTTTGCATCAAGTCATTGTACTTTTACTATTTTCACATTTTAGTCCTTGAACATTAAAATCAACAAAAACTACTTTACAAAATAGTCATATTTAGCAACCAAGCTTAATATTCTGTCATAAAACTTCAATAATATGCTAAAATCGTCAATGGCACAAATCCAAAACATTTAATAGTATTACAAATTAGTCCACAGCTTAGCTAGATTAAACTAATACGAACTCAAAAACATAAATATTACTAAAAATGGGCAAGGTTTACTGAACCTGTAATACCCTATTTTGGCCCGGGTCTAAAAGGCCCAAACTACAACGGGCCTACAGGGTCCAAACCCAATTACAACGAAATAGGCCCAAATACAATGGCGAAAAAATATCGAAACCCTAGGGTTTCTAAATCATCTCACTGCAGCAACCACCTAACCTGTTTATGCCATGCAAATTGAATCTTCACCTACAAGGAATGAACACAGAGAAGGAAACAAAATCAAAAGATTTGCAGATCAAGAGATATCAAGCATGATTTGTTTCTTTATTTTTTTATTATTACTATGGCTATAAGAAGGCCATTAATGTACTGTAAACGGGGATTGGAAATCAATAAAAAAAACTATTTCCACAATCGAAAAGAGAAAACTCAATATTAAGAGCAATACAATCGATCCAAAGGTTAACATCTACAGTTTTTTTATATTTTATTTACTTTTATTTTTTTTACATACGAATAAAATAAATAAAAAGGAAAGAAGTAACCTTTAGAGGTTCCCAGATCGCAGTGGATGGCCGAGGGTGTCGTCTTCGATGACAGACGACCGGAAGCTAAAGGGTTTCTCGGGCTTTTGGGACATTTTTGTTGATATTTTGAGGGATTTGAACCCAGATTTGGGCTTAGGGGAGCCTAAAAGGCCAAATAGGGGATTTTCCCCTTTTTTGGCCACCGCAGACGGCAGTGCCGGCGCTGGAGATCGGCGGCCGACGCGGTGGCCGATGCCCGGACGGTGCCTGAACGATGGGCGAAAAGGGAGAGCTTTTTTGTGGTAATTTGGTTTTTTTTAAAAGAGAATGAAAAATGAATTTTTTTGAAAGGTTTCTGGCTTAAATAGCCAAATAAAACGACGTCATTTTGGGCATGGGTCGACCCGACTCCGACCCGGGCATTTTTTAGCGGAGGGGTAAATTGCGCTTTTAGCCCCTGTGCCTTTTGAAGTTTTGCAATAAAGTTTTTTTAATATTTTTAAAATTTACCCTCTAATTTTTCTTCGATTTCAATTTATTCCTACCTGAACGACAACATTTTGAGGAAAAGGGGAAATTGCCCTTCCAGCACCTCTGAATTATTAGCGGGTTCAATAAGGTCCTCTGATCTTTAATAATTTGCGACTTTGCCCCAGTTTTTTTATTTTACAATTCAATTTAGTCCTTTTTTATTCTTATTTATTTTTTTCTCCTTAATTAATAATGTAATTATTATTTTCATATGTAATTATTTTTTTTCTTTTTTTTCTTTCTATATATATATGTATCTTTATTTTTACGTATATATTTATTTCCATATATATATATATATATATATATATATATACATATATTTTTAGTATAATGTAATTATTATTTAATTTTTTCTATTTATTTATATACATACATGTATGTATATTTATTTTTCTTCCAACAAATATTTTTCTATATTATATATGTATATATATATATATATGTTTTCTTTAAAATTATATGTACATGTATATATATTTATTTTTTCTCTAAGGAATATTTTTCTATATTTATATATGTATGTATATATATATATGTTTTTTATTGATTAAATACTTACTTATTTTTTAAACACATATTTTTTTAATTTGTATATATATAATTATATTTCTTTCTTTATTTTCATAAGTGCACTATATAGTTTGTTATATAAATTTTATAATCCAAGATTTTATATGTAAATCTATGTATATGTCTTTCATTCTTCATAATTTTAATGTATATTTTATGTATCTCCTATTCTTTATTTTTTACTTATTTCCTTCATTTGTTTATTAATTTATGTTTTCATTTATATTTTAAAAGAGTTTTTTAAATTTTTATTTTGCTCATTTATTTGGTATTCTTGCATTGTCATTGTTTATTTTTATTTTATTATTTTCGTTTATTTACTATTTATATTATGTCGTGCAATTGTTATATTTGTTATGGCAACATTTACACATACATTTAATATAACATTACATCATCTTTTAATCGAATTTAAAATAGAAATTTTCAAAATAGAGATAATACCCGTATTTAGGATTTTCAAGAGAATTGAGCCCTAACGTATTGGGTTCCAATTTTCTTCGTTAAATCTAATAATCGAGAATTGCTCTTTAATCAAAAACAAAATGAAAAAGCTTGTTGTTGGGAATTTAATATGTTGTGTCCTAATGCATTGGATGTGACGTATTGATTTCTCGAGACAAAGATTCTTTTTTTCAAAAATATATATATTAATAAAGGAAATATTCAATATTTAGGATGTTGAGAAATTGTGCCCTAACGTATTGGGTTGTGGTTTCGTCAAAAATCTTAAACAATGAAATATTCTTTTAAATTTTATCACACAAACCTTTTGGACAAACTCATCTTGAAAAAATAAAATATCATGCCCTAACGCATTGGGTGTGATGTTTTCTGTTTCGAAATGAGGGAGTCTTAATAACTTAACGGATAATTTAATTAGGGATCATATTTTTCAACGCTCGACATTAAGACATTAATTAATCAACTTGGTACCAATTTTTGGGCATTATGAGGGTGCTAATCCTTCCTCATACGTAACCGACTCCCGAACCCATTTTTCTAAAACTCGTAGACCAAAGTCGTTTTTAGGTGACCCAATCACACCTCAATAAAAGATTGGTGGCGACTCCAAATTTTCATCGACAACAAATTTTTGTTTTTTTTCAAAAATGAAAATGGTTTCGACAGCTTGGCGACTCTGCTGGGGACTTTTTTTTATAAGAGAGTCGAGCCACAGAGTTGATTAATTCTTGTCTTATCGTCGAGAAATTTTTTTTTTTAAATTCATGGTATCTTGTTGCATTCATTATTTCTTGCTTAATGGATTTAAGTATTGTTTGCATTACACATTACATGAGTTGAATAATTTTTCCCTTTTAAGTGGGAGCGAGAAACTAGTCCTTCGTGAGGTTTTCACCTTCGTACAAGGTAGTGGACCGCTTTCGAGATACATCCGTACCTATGTCTTCGTGAGATTTTCATCTCCATGCAGCCATAGGGAAATGTATTCCCCTGAACTGAACTCGGTCCATATGAGCCTATAATAGGTGAGGATTGAGGAATCTGCTAGTTCGGGTACCCTTGCTCTAGAAGCCAAACCTCATATAATGAACCTTAGGAATCCACCCTTGCTCTAGACATCCTATCAGGTGTTTCATTATTTCTTGATTATATTCTATGATACTAACTTTTAGTGTTTTCTTTTGATTGCATGACATGGCATTTCATTTCATTATGAAAGTCATCGGTTCATATTTAGTTGCTAGATAGGAAGCTTATCATGGAAAAAGGGTTTCTTAATAAAGTGGAAGAAATACGACTGCTCGAATATATTCCAAGAAACACAACAAAAGAAGGGTAATGAAGAAGTATATGACTTTACTTCATGGCCCGAGAATTTAAGTTGATTATTCAAGAGCTGCCGACATTTAAGGAAGTAGATGAGCATTACGAAGACGGGCAGATAATGGATCACGCAAAAAGGAGCTAGTAATGGCGTCCATTGGAAATTCGTGTGATTTGTCTTAAACATCCAGATGAATGAAAGATTGACTTTGTTTCTTGGAGTATAGGGGCGAGGCCGTACTTGTATCTGTTTATGTAAAGAAATTTACTTTCTAGTAAAGTTTTCTAAATGAAATTGAATCAAAATTGACGCCTTTTTTGCATTCATTTCATGCATTGCATTTGCTTCATATGTATTAAAAAACACTAAAAAATTCTAATTTATTTAAGTCATTCCTCAGATAATCTAGAAACCAACCAACCTACCAAACACCGCTACGGTACTCGATCGAAAACTAAAGACATGGAACAAAGGCTAGAACAGTTCCAAAAGGAAATGCAAGATCAGCTTCAACAACAAATAAATGAGTAGCTTGAGAAGATTCAACAAAAAATTATGGACAAAATGATGGAATCTCAGGGGAAAATGATGACCCAGTTAACTCAGTTGTTGACTAGAGAAGTTGATAAAGGGAAAAGCTCTGTGCTTAATGTTGAAGAAGGAGACAGTGAGGGACCTGTTTATCCTCCAGGCTTTACTCCTCAGCATGTGGAGGTATATTCGCAGAAATCCTCTATCATCATCAAGCCTCAACAATTACAGGCTGATGCTTCAATACCAATGAATTTTCAAGTTGGATCGGGCTCTAACCTTGGAGACAACCTTGTTAATCCTACTGTCTCTGACTTTGATGAAACGGCCGGAAGAGAGAAAATGAAGGATGAATCGTCAAAACAGTTAGAAGCGAAGTATAAGTGGCTGGAGGAAAAATTTAGAGTTATGGAAAGCACTGAAAGCTACCATGGGATTGATGCAAAAGAATTGAGCTTGGTTCCGGATTTAGTACTCCCTTACAAGTTTAAGATGCCTGAGTTTGAGAAGTACAATAGAACCAGTAGGCCGGAAGCTCATATAATTATATTTTGTAGGAGGATGACTGGGCATGTTAATAACGACCAGTTGTTGATACATTGCTTCCAGGATAGCCCCATAGGGGCAGCATCCAGGTGGTACAATCAATTGAGCCATACCAAGATTAATTCATTGAGAGATTTAGCACAAGCATTTATAAAGCAGTACAGTCATGTAACCGACATGGTACCTGATAGAATCACTCTACAAAACATGGAAAAGAAGCCCGGTGAAAGTTTTAGGCAATACGCACAAAGGTAGAGGGAGGTCGCCGTCCAAGTTCAGCCACCGCTCTTGGAAAGGGAAATGTCAATGCTATTCATAATTAGATTGAAAGCTCCGTTCATCACACATATGTTAGGGAGTCCCACAAAAAGCTTTTCTAACATAATCATGAATGGTGAAATGATTGAAAGCGCCATAAGGAGCAGAAAGATTGATGCTGGAGGAAATAACAGAAGATAAGCCTCAAAAGAAAAAGAAAATGAGGTGAACAGCGTGAATACATACAGCAAATCGATTGCTAATCAGCAGGGTTCATCAAGACAAGAATCATATGTGAAGCAAGGTACTAAAAAACTCCAGTTCACGCCAATTTCAATGTCGTACAAGGAGCTGTATCAAAGCTTATTCGATGCGCATGTTGTTTCTCCTTTACATGTAAAGCCTCCACAGCCTCCGTATCCTAAATGGTACGACGCAAGTGCACAATGCGATTATCATACGGGAATGACGGGACACTCAATAGAGAATTGCATTACCTTCAAAAAGCTAGTCGAAAATTTCATCAACATGGGTATTGTCATGTTGGATAGCTCATTTAATGCAGAAAATTTGCTACCCAATCATGATTGAAAATGGGGTGAATGCAATATATGAAGAGATGTTGGGAAGTGTTCACATTAATGACATATAGGAAGACACAAATGAAAGGGGGACCTTGTTAGATATCCGCCTTTATAAATCTGGGAGTGTTCTAAGTAATTGAACTGCGAAAGAAATCCCTATAGTTTTTAAAGCTTATTTAGAGTAATGTTCAGAACATTTTTGTTGTTTTTAGCCTAAAAATGATAGAAATTCCTTTGTGAAATAGGCTCATGTCTGAACGTCATTATTCTAATAAAATACATCTTTGCATTTATTTTTGAGCCAATATTTTTTCATTCTTTTTTGAAATAATTATTCTTTCATTCTTTTGGATTTTCTTCCACATCATTCTTTCATTCATAATTATATTGTACAAATAGTTATTCATAAATACATTCTTTTATATTGGGTCCCTAGATATCAAAATCATGAGTGACGCTGCTACAGGCTCAGAATTTCCTTTTGAGCGAGGCATGTGTTTAGAGCGATTTCATGACTTTGAAGATGACATAGATTGTAGCCTATTTTCAGACTTGTTAAGGATGGTAGAACAAGTCGAGAAAAAGATCTTACCCTACAAAGAATCATTGGGATACATGACTTCTCCTTATATGGGGCATGAAGGTCATTTGGTCGTTCTCGCCAAAAGAGTCTGATGGTCATTGATTCATCTTTGTGATCGTCAGTTACTTTACTAAATGAATGGAAGCTGCTTCATATGCCAATGTCACAAAGTCGACAGTTAGCAAATTCGTGAAAAATAATATGTTAGTATGGAACGCCAAAAGGATCATATCTGACAATGTACTAAATTTGAACAATGGCACAATATCAAAAGTTTGCAGTCTGTTCACATTAATGCCATATCGCCCAAAAAAAAAGGATGGCGCGAAAAAAAACTCTACCGGGGCAATGCCTTTCTCTTGGGCCCATCGCAGTTTTGCCTATTGAAGACAAAATTCTTTCTCTCTGAGTTTTTGAATCCAATTCCGATTGAAGAGGAATGTTCATAGTTGTCCATCATGGTCAAATGTGCCAAAAGCAAATGATGCAAGTTCACAAAAAAGGTTCGTCCTAGAGAATTCCTTGAGAGGGACCTGGTATTGAAGAAGATCCTTCCCATGCAAAAAGAACTTCATCCCAAGTTGGGAAGGACCTTATGTGGAAGGCCTTATTTGGAAAAGCATCGATTTTTATCAAAAAGGATAACAAGGACATGCCTAATCCTATGAGTTCAGATTCAATCAAAAATATTTCAAAATATATAAAAAAATTAGCAAAAAAAAAAGAAAAAAAGGAAAAAAAAATGGAGAGGCCAAGGTGAAAACCCGCAAAGGGCGCCTTAAGACCAAAGGGGATTTGAGTTGAAAACCCGAAAAGGGCGGCTCAAGTATTGATAAGAATGGGGCATAAGGTGATCAGAGCAGTTCAAATTTTGATCAGATTGGGGCATATGATGATCTTGAAGCAACAGGAAAGGGTGGACAACATCTTGGGACATCGACAGAGTACTGTAGATCTCCTAAACACATGTCAAACTCAAAAAGTTTGTACAGAGAAGCTCAAGCTGCGATATCTGGGGCACCCAATTTTTTATACTATTAAATTTGTTGTTCTTGGAATACTTCATTCTTTTCCAAGATACATATTCCCACTCAATTTCTTTATTTACTATTTTTGATAATCTATTTCTTTCGAACTATGCTCAGAACCAATTGTATTCTCATCCATTGTTATGACCTTTTTGCAAGCATGTTGCATTGGAATAATAATTAATGTACTAATAAAACTTTCACAATGGAGTTTTTGCATATTACTCTAGAAGTTTCTAAATAATACAGGAGCCTGAAGCAGGACTATTGTTTAGAACACACCAAGTTTAAAGGATGAAATGTCTAAGAAGAAAAAGTCTAAATTAAGACTATCCTGTCGGATTTTGTTGTCCAAACATTGATTGAACAAAATGATAAGATGTCGTGTTGGTGACAAGGCTTCAATGAACAAATAAGCAATGATCACTGAGTGATAAGAAGAGGTTTTCTCGGAGAAGAGAATCTTTCATTTATGCATAGGCATTTGGTATGACACCCTGTGAATGCTGTAAAGGACCAAAGAATTTCACATTCTATATCCTTAAATTGTATAGCAAAGGATTGAGAAAAGCCTAGATCTTTTTGCCCTTGGGTATCAGTGGGAGGAAGATGGTACGAATTTTATATCCTAGTGGATTGAATCTGGAGGATTACAGTGGGGGCAATCTGTGAGCATTTCTTTGAAATACCAGTTGAATAAAATGGCGTTCTGACGTGTCGATGTTAAAGCCTTAATGAACAGCGAGCAATGACAACCTAAGCATTAAAAATGATCATTCTCAAAAAAAAACTCTGCATTAATGCAAACATCATTCATACACGTCTAGTTAGGAGCATTTGATTCATTCTAATGATGACATCCTAATCTCTAGGCATAAATAGGTTCATAAAATGCATTATACAGGTCATATTCCCCAGAGAACAGATCATTGAAGATAGCAGATCTTGCCTTCCTGTACGGCCAGCGAAGCAGATCAAAGACACCAGCCTTGCCTCCCTCGGTTGCAGTGGAGCAAGTTGAAAATAGCAGATCTTACCTTCTTGTACAGACAACAAAGCAAATCGAAGACACCAGTCTTGCCTCCCAAGATTACAGTGGAGCAGACTGAAGATAGCAGATCTTGCCTTCCTGTACTAACAGCGAAGCAGATCGAAGACACCAGTCTTGCCTTCCTAGGTTGCAGTGGAGCAGACTGAAGATAACAGACCTTGCCTTCCTGTATTGACAACGAAGCAGATCAATGACACCAGCCTTGCCTCCCTGGGTTGCAGCGGAGCAGGTTAAAAATTGCAGATCTTGCCTTCCTGCACCGACAGCGAAGCAGATCGAAGACACCAGCCTTGCCTCCCTGGGTTGCAGCGGAGCAGGTTAAAAATAGCAGATCTTGCCTTCCTGCACCGACAATGAAGCAGATCGTAGACACTAGCCTTGCCTCCCTGGGTTGCAGCGAAACAGGTTAAAAATAATAGATTTTACTTTCCTGCACCGACAGCAAAGCAGATCGATGACCCCAGCCCTATCTCCCTGGACAGCAGTGGAATAGGTTGAAGATTGTAAGTCCTATCTCCCTAGTCAGCAGTGGAATAGGTTGAAGATGGCGAATCTTATCTCCCTGAAGTTACAGTGGAGCAGATTAAAGCCAATAATCCTATCTCTTTGAAGTTGCAGTGGAGTGGATTAAAATCACAGATCTTATCTCTCTGAAGTTGCAGAGAGCAGATCACATTGGGTCTTATCTCACTGAAGTTGCAATGGAGCAGACCCAAGAAAGCGAGTCTTATCTCCCTGAAGTTGCAGTGGAGCAGACTGAATAAGCAGGTCTTATCCCCCTGAAGTTGTAGTGGGGCAGACCCAAAATGGCGAATCTTATCTCTCTGAAGTTGCAGTGGAGCAGATTTAAGCCTATAATCCTATCTCCCGAAGTTGCAAGTGGAGCGGATTAAAATCACAAATCTTATCTCTCGAAGTTGTAGTGGAGCAGAGCAGAATAAGTAGGTCTTATCCCCCTGAAGTTGCAGTGGGGCAGACTCAAAATGGCAAATCTTATTTCCATTGGCCAAACCCAAGAAATAGAGTAGATCGCATCAAATTCATCTTTAAGTTGCAGCAGATCAAGTTGAAGTTATAAGTCTTATCTCCCTAAAGTTGCAGTAGAGTAGATTAAAGATAACAATTTTTTTTCTCTTGAGAAACTACAAGATACACATCCTATCTCCCGGCATTGCAAGAGAGTAGATTGAAGCATTTGTTCCTATACCTCGAAGATGCAGAGGAAAGGAATGAGGCTACTTGAAGAAAAAGAATACCAAGGTCTAGCACGAGGGCAAAATTGGGCATTTTAAAGTTTTGCTCCATTCTCGTTACGATAACGAGCAAAGAGGGCATTGTAATACCTATTTTGGCCGGGTCTAAAAGGCCCAAACTACAACGGCCTATAGGGCCCAAACCCAATTACAACGAAATAGGCCCAAATACAATGGCGAAAAAATATCGAAACCCTAGGGTTTCTAAATCATCTACGCCAGTAACCACCTAGCCCGTTTTGCGCCAGTAGTAATCTTCACCGTAAGGAATGGACACAGAGAAGGAAACAAAATTAAAAGATTTGCAGATTAAGAGATATCAAGCATGATTTGTTTCTTTATTTTTTTATTATTACTATGGCTACAAGAAGGCCATTAATGTACTGTAAAGGGGGATTGGAAATCAATAAAAAACTATTTCCACAATCGAAAAGAGAAAACTCAATACTAAGAGCAATACAATCAATCCAAAGGTTAACATCTAAAGTTTTTTTATATATTTTTTTATTTACTTTTATTTTTCTTTTACATACGAATAAAACAAATAAAAAGGAAAGAAGTAACATTTAGAGGTGCCCAGATCGCAGTGGATGGCCGAGGGTGTCGTCTCCAATGACAGACGACTGGAAGCCGAGGGTTTCCCGGGCTTTTGGGGCATTTTTGTTGATATTTTGAGGGATTTGAACCCAGATTTGAGCTTAGGGGAGTCTAAAAGGCCAAATAGGGGATTTTCTCCTTTTCCACCACATGCAGACGGTGGTCCGACGCACAGATCGACGGTAAACGCGGTGGCCGATGACTGACCGATACCCGGACGGTGCCTGAACGATGCGCAAAAGGGGAGAGTTTTTTTGAGGGAATTTAGTTTTTTTTTAAAAAGAAAATGAAAAATGAATATTTTTGAAAGGTTTTTAGCTTAAATAGCCAAATAAAACGACGTCGTTTTGGGCATGGGTCGACCCGACCCGGCCTAGGATTCGCACGTTTTTGAGCGAAGGGGTAAATTGCACTTTTAGCCCCTCCGCCTTTTGAAGTTTTGCAATTAAGTTTTTTTAATTTTTTTTAAATTTACCATCTAATTTTTCTTCGATTTCAATTTATTCCTACTTGAACGACACCGTTTTGAGGAAAAGGGAAATTGCCCTTCCAACCCTCCGAATTATTAGCGGGTTCAATAAGGTCCTCCGATCTTCAATTATTTGCGACTTTGCCCAGCTTTTTTATTTTACAATTCAATTTAGTCCTTTTTATTTTTATTTCTTTTTTCTCCTTAATTAATAATGTAATTATTATTTTCATATGTAATTTTTTTCTTTTTTTCTTTCTATATATATATGTATATTTATTTTATGTATATATTTATTTCCATATATATATACGCATGTTTTTAATATAATGTAATTATTATTTAATTTATTTTTCTATTTATTTATATACATATATGTATGTATATTTATTTTTCTTCTAGCGAATATTTTTCTATATTATATATGTATATATATATGTTTTCTTTAAAATTATATGTACATGTATGTATATTTATTTTTTTCTAACTAATATTTTTCTATATTTATATATGTATGTATATATATATATGTTTTTTATTGATTAAATACTTACTTATTTTTTAAACACATATATTTTTTAATTTGTATATATATAATTATATTTCTTTCTTTATTTTCATAAGTGCACTATATATTTTGTTATATAAATTTTATAATCCAAGATTTTATATGTAAATCTATGTATATGGAGCAGATCGAATAAGGTGTCTTATCCCCGAAGTTGTAGTGGGGCGGACCCAAAATGGCGAATCTTATCTCTCTGAAGTTGCAGTGGAGCGATTTAAGCCTATAATCCTATCTCCCGAAGTTGCGGTGGAGCGGATTAAAATCACAAATCTTATCTTTACGAAGTTGTAGTGGGCAGACAGAATAAGTAGGTCTTATCCCCGAAGTTGCAAAGGCGGACTCAAAATGGCAAATCTTATTTCCATTGGCCAAACCCAAGAAATAGAGTAGATCGCATCAAATTCATCTTTAAGTTGCAGCAGATCAAGTTGAAGTTATAAGTCTTATCTCCCTAAAGTTGCGTGAGAGTAGATTAAAGATAACAATTTTTTTTTCTCTTGAGAAACTACAGCATACACATCCTATCTCCCTGGCATTGCAGTAGAGTAGATTGAAGCATTTGTTCCTATACCTCTGAAGATGCAGTAGGAAAGGAATGAGGCTACTTGAAGAAAAAGAATACCAAGGTCTAGCACGACCGGGCAAAATTGGGCATTTTTAAAGTTTTTGCTCCATTCTCGTTACACGATAACGAGCAAAGAGGGGCAGCTGTAATACCCTATTTTGGCCCGGGTCTAAAAGGCCCAAACTACAACGGGCCTATAGGGCCCAAACCCAATTACAACGAAATAGGCCCAAATACAATGGCCCGAAAAAAAATATCAGAAACCCTAGGGTTTCTAAATCATCTACGCCGTAACCACCTAGCCCGTTTGCGCCGTAGCCGAATCTTCACCTGTAAGGAATGGACACAGAGAAGGAAACAAAATTAAAAGATTTGCAGATTAAGAGATATCAAGCATGATTTGTTTCTTTATTTTTTTATTATTACTATGGCTACAAGAAGGCCATTAATGTACTGTAAAGGGGGATTGGAAATCAATAAAAAAACTATTTCCACAATCGAAAAGAGAAAACTCAATACTAAGAGCAATACAATCAATCCAAAGGTTAACATCTAAAGTTTTTTATATATTTTTTATTTACTTTTATTTTTCTTTTACATACGAATAAAACAAATAAAAGGAAAGAAGTAACATTTAGAGGTGCCGGATCGCGATGGATGGTCGAGGTGTCGTCTCCAATGATGATTTAATTGGAAGCCGAGGGTTTCCCGGGCTTTTGGGGCATTTTTGTTGATATTTCGAGGGATTTGAACCCAGATTTGAGCTTAGGGGAGTCTAAAAGGCCAAATAGGGGATTTTCTCCTTTTCCAGCCACCGCAGACGGTGGTGCCGACAACAGCAGATCGACGGCGACGACGGTGGTGGCCGATGATCGACCGATACCCGGACGGTGCTGAACGATGCATAAAGGGGAGAGTTTTTGAGGAATTTAGTTTTTTAAAAAGAAAATGAAAATGAATATTTTTGAAAGGTTTTAGCTTAAATAGCCAAATAAACGACGTCGTTTTGGGCATGGGTCGACCGACCCGGCCTAGGATTCGACGTTTTTGAGCGAAGGGTAAATTGCACTTTTAGCCCTCCGCCTTTTGAAGTTTTGCAATTAAGTTTTTTAATTTTTTAAATTTACCATCTAATTTTCTTCGATTTCAATTTATTCCTACTTGAACGACACCGTTTTGAGGAAAAGGGAAATTGCCCTTCCACCCTCTGAATTATTAGCGGGTTCAATAAGGTCCTCCGATCTTCAATTATTTGCGACTTTGCCCAGTTTTTATTTTACAATTCAATTTAGTCCTTTTTATTTTTATTTCTTTTTTCTCCTTAATTAATAATGTAATTATTATTTTCATATGTAATTTTTTTCTTTTTTTCTTTCTATATATATATGTATATTTATTTTTATGTATATATTTATTTCCATATATATATACGCATGTTTTTAATATAATGTAATTATTATTTAATTTATTTTTCTATTTATTTATATACATATATGTATGTATATTTATTTTCTTCTAGCTAATATTTTCTATATTATATATGTATATATATATGTTTTCTTTAAAATTATATGTACATGTATGTATATTTATTTTTTTCTAATGAATATTTTTCTATATTTATATATGTATGTATATATATATATGTTTTTTATTGATTAAATACTTACTTATTTTTTAAACACATATATTTTTTAATTTGTATATATATAATTATATTTCTTTCTTTATTTTCATAAGTGCACTATATATTTTGTTATATAAATTTTATAATCCAAGATTTTATATGTAAATCTATGTATATGGAGCAGATGAATAAGGTGTCTTATCCCCCTGAAGTTGTAGTGGGGCAGACCCAAAATGGCGAATCTTATCTCTCTGAAGTTGCAGTGGAGCAGATTTAAGCCTATAATCCTATCTCCCTGAAGTTGCAGTGGAGCGGATTAAAATCACAAATCTTATCTTTCTGAAGTTGTAGTGGAGCAGACAGAATAAGTAGGTCTTATCCCCCTGAAGTTGCAGTGGGGCAGACTCAAAATGGCAAATCTTATTTCCATTGGCCAAACCCAAGAAATAGAGTAGATCGCATCAAATTCATCTTTAAGTTGCAGCAGATCAAGTTGAAGTTATAAGTCTTATCTCCCTAAAGTTGCAGTAGAGTAGATTAAAGATAACAATTTTTTTTCTCTTGAGAAACTACAGCATACACATCCTATCTCCCGGCATTGCAAAGAGAGTAGATTGAAGCATTTGTTCCTATACCTCAAGATGCAGAGGAAAGGAATGAGGCTACTTGAAGAAAAAGAATACCAAGGTCTATACGACCGGGCAAAATTGGGCATTTTAAAGTTTTGCTCCATTCTCGTTACGATAACGAGCAAAGAGGGCATTGTAATACCCTATTTTGGCCCGGTCTAAAAGGCCCAAACTACAACAGGCCTATAGGGCCCAAACCCAATTACAACGAAATAGGCCCAAATACAATGGCGAAAAAATATCGAAACCCTAGGGTTTCTAAATCATCTACGCCGTAACCACCTAGCCCGTTTTTGCCAGAGCCAGAATCTTCACCGTAAGGAATGGACACGAGAAGGAAACAAAATTAAAAGATTTGCAGATTAAGAGATATCAAGCATGATTTGTTTCTTTATTTTTTATTATTACTATGGCTACAAGAAGGCCATTAATGTATCAGTAAAGGGGATTGGAAATCAATAAAAACTATTTCCACAATCGAAAAGAAAACTCAATACTAAGAGCAATACAATCAATCCAAAGGTTAACATCTAAAGTTTTTATATATTTTTTATTTACTTTTATTTTTTTTACATACGAATAAAACAAATAAAAAGGAAAGAAGTAACATTTAGAGGTGCCGGATCGCGATGGATGGTCGAGGGTGTCGTCTCCAATGATGATTTAATCGGAAGCCGAGGGTTTCCGGGCTTTGGGGCATTTTGTTGATATTTCGAGGATTTGAACCCGATTTGAGCTTAGGGAGTCTAAAAGGCCAAATAGGGATTTTCTCCTTTTCCACCACCGCAGACAGGAAAGCCGACAATATGATCGACGGCCCGGCGCGGTGGCCGATGGATCGACCGAACCCGGACGGTGCTCGAACGATGCATAAAGGGAGAGTTTTTGAGGAATTTAGTTTTTTTTTAAAAAGAAAATGAAAAATGAATATTTTTGAAAGGTTTTTAGCTTAAATAGCCAAATAAAACGACGTCGTTTTGGGCATGGGTCGACCCGACCCGGCCTAGGATTCGCACGTTTTTGAGCGAAGGGGTAAATTGCACTTTTAGCCCCTCCGCCTTTTGAAGTTTTGCAATTAAGTTTTTTTAATTTTTTTTAAATTTACCATCTAATTTTTCTTCGATTTCAATTTATTCCTACTTGAACGACACCGTTTTGAGGAAAAGGGGAAATTGCCCTTCCAGCCCCTCTGAATTATTAGCGGGTTCAATAAGGTCCTCCGATCTTCAATTATTTGCGACTTTGCCCCAGTTTTTTATTTTACAATTCAATTTAGTCCTTTTTTATTTTTATTTCTTTTTTTCTCCTTAATTAATAATGTAATTATTATTTTCATATGTAATTTTTTTTCTTTTTTTTTCTTTCTATATATATATGTATATTTATTTTTATGTATATATTTATTTCCATATATATATACGCATGTTTTTTAATATAATGTAATTATTATTTAATTTATTTTTTCTATTTATTTATATACATATATGTATGTATATTTATTTTTCTTCTAGCGAATATTTTTCTATATTATATATGTATATATATATGTTTTCTTTAAAAATTATATGTACATGTATGTATATTTATTTTTTTCTAACGAATATTTTTCTATATTTATATATGTATGTATATATATATATGTTTTTTTATTGATTAAATACTTACTTATTTTTTTAAACACATATATTTTTTTAATTTGTATATATATAATTATATTTCTTTCTTTATTTTCATAAGTGCACTATATATTTTGTTATATAAATTTTATAATCCAAGATTTTATATGTAAATCTATGTATATGGAGCAGACTGAATAAGCAAGTCTTATCCCCCTGAAGTTGTAGTGGGGCAGACCCAAAATGGCGAATCTTATCTCTCTGAAGTTGCAGTGGAGCAGATTTAAGCCTATAATCCTATCTCCCTGAAGTTGCAGTGGAGCGGATTAAAATCACAAATCTTATCTCTCTGAAGTTGTAGTGGAGCAGACAGAATAAGTAGGTCTTATCCCCCTGAAGTTGCAGTGGGGCAGACTCAAAATGGCAAATCTTATTTCCATTGGCCAAACCCAAGAAATAGAGTAGATCGCATCAAATTCATCTTTAAGTTGCAGCAGATCAAGTTGAAGTTATAAGTCTTATCTCCCTAAAGTTGCAGTAGAGTAGATTAAAGATAACAATTTTTTTTTCTCTTGAGAAACTACAGCATACACATCCTATCTCCCTGGCATTGCAGTAGAGTAGATTGAAGCATTTGTTCCTATACCTCTGAAGATGCAGTAGGAAAGGAATGAGGCTACTTGAAGAAAAAGAATACCAAGGTCTAGCACGACCGGGCAAAATTGGGCATTTTTAAAGTTTTTGCTCCATTCTCGTTACACGATAACGAGCAAAGAGGGGCAGCTGTAATACCCTATTTTGGCCCGGGTCTAAAAGGCCCAAACTACAACGGCCTATAGGGCCCAAACCCAATTACAACGAAATAGGCCCAAATACAATGGCGAAAAAATATCGAAACCCTAGGGTTTCTAAATCATCTACGTAGTAACCACCTAGCCCGCTTACGCCAGAATGAATCTTCACCGTAAGGAATGGACAGAGAAGGAAACAAAATTAAAAGATTTGCAGATTAAGAGATATCAAGCATGATTTGTTTATTTATTTTTTTATTATTACTATGGCTACAAGAAGGCCATTAATGTACTGTAAAGTGGGATTGGAAATCAATAAAAAAACTATTTCCACAATCGAAAAGAAAACTCAATACTAAGAGCAATACAATCAATCCAAAGGTTAACATCTAAAGTTTTTTTATATATTTTTTTATTTACTTTTATTTTTCTTTTACATACGAATAAAACAAATAAAAAGGAAAGAAGTAACATTTAGAGGTGCCCAGATCGCAGTGGATGGCCGAGGGTGTCGTCTCCAATGATGATTTTTGGAAGCCGAGGGTTTCAAGCTTTGGGGCATTTTGTTGATATTTTGAGGGATTTGAACCCAGATTTGAGCTTAGGGGAGTCTAAAAGGCCAAATAGGGGATTTTCTCCTTTTCCAGCCACCGCAGACGGTGGTGCCGACGCTGCAGATCGACGGCCGACGCGGTGGCCGATGACTGACCGATACCCGGACGGTGCCTGAACGATGGGCAAAAGGGGAGAGTTTTTTAGGAATTTAGTTTTTTTAAAAGAAAATGAAAATGAATATTTTGAAAGGTTTTAGCTTAAATAGCCAAATAAACGACGTCGTTTTGGGCATGGGTCGACCGACCCGGCCTAGGATTCGACGTTTTTGAGCGAAGGGTAAATTGCACTTTTAGCCCCTCCGCCTTTTGAAGTTTTGCAATTAAGTTTTTTTAATTTTTTTTAAATTTACCATCTAATTTTTCTTCGATTTCAATTTATTCCTACTTGAACGACACCGTTTTGAGGAAAAGGGAAATTGCCCTTCCAGCCCTCCGAATTATTAGCGGGTTCAATAAGGTCCTCCGATCTTCAATTATTTGCGACTTTGCCCAGCTTTTTTATTTTACAATTCAATTTAGTCCTTTTTATTTTTATTTCTTTTTTCTCCTTAATTAATAATGTAATTATTATTTTCATATGTAATTTTTTTCTTTTTTTCTTTCTATATATATATGTATATTTATTTTTATGTATATATTTATTTCCATATATATATCGCATGTTTTTAATATAATGTAATTATTATTTAATTTATTTTTCTATTTATTTATATACATATATGTATGTATATTTATTTTCTTCTAGCTTAATATTTTCTATATTATATATGTATATATATATGTTTTCTTTAAAAATTATATGTACATGTATGTATATTTATTTTTTCTAACTAATATTTTTCTATATTTATATATGTATGTATATATATATATGTTTTTTATTGATTAAATACTTACTTATTTTTTTAAACACATATATTTTTTTAATTTGTATATATATAATTATATTTCTTTCTTTATTTTCATAAGTGCACTATATATTTTGTTATATAAATTTTATAATCCAAGATTTTATATGTAAATCTATGTATATGGAGCAGACTGAATAAGCAGGTCTTATCCCCCTGAAGTTGTAGTGGGGCAGACCCAAAATGGCGAATCTTATCTCTCTGAAGTTGCAGTGGAGCAGATTTAAGCCTATAATCCTATCTCCCTGAAGTTGCAGTGGAGCGGATTAAAATCACAAATCTTATCTCTCTGAAGTTGTAGTGGAGCAGACAGAATAAGTAGGTCTTATCCCCCTGAAGTTGCAGTGGGGCAGACTCAAAATGGCAAATCTTATTTCCATTGGCCAAACCCAAGAAATAGAGTAGATCGCATCAAATTTATCTTTAAGTTGCAGCAGATCAAGTTGAAGTTATAAGTCTTATCTCCCTAAAGTTGCAGTAGAGTAGATTAAAGATAACAATTTTTTTTTCTCTTGAGAAACTACAGCATACACATCCTATCTCCCTGGCATTGCAGTAGAGTAGATTGAAGCATTTGTTCCTATACCTCTGAAGATGCAGTAGGAAAGGAATGAGGCTACTTGAAGAAAAAGAATACCAAGGTCTAGCACGACCGGGCAAAATTGGGCATTTTTAAAGTTTTTGCTCCATTCTCGTTA
This sequence comes from Gossypium raimondii, assembly GCF_025698545.1. NCBI lineage: Eukaryota > Viridiplantae > Streptophyta > Magnoliopsida > Malvales > Malvaceae > Gossypium > Gossypium raimondii. The sequence continues at coordinate 17,844,341 of NC_068572.1, read as the reverse complement.
CACGATAACGAGCAAAGAGGGGCAGCTGTTATACCCTATTTTGGCCCGGGTCTAAAAGGCCCAAACTACAACGGGCCTATAGGGCCCAAACCCAATTACAACGAAATAGGCCCAAATACAATGGCCCGAAAAAAAATATCAGAAACCCTAGGGTTTCTAAATCATCTACGCCGTAACCACCTAGCCCGTTTGCGCCGTAGCCGAATCTTCACCTGTAAGGAATGGACACAGAGAAGGAAACAAAATTAAAAGATTTGCAGATTAAGAGATATCAAGCATGATTTGTTTCTTTATTTTTTTATTATTACTATGGCTACAAGAAGGCCATTAATGTACTGTAAAGGGGGATTGGAAATCAATAAAAAACTATTTCCACAATCGAAAAGAGAAAACTCAATACTAAGAGCAATACAATCAATCCAAAGGTTAACATCTAAAGTTTTTTTATATATTTTTTTATTTACTTTTATTTTTCTTTTACATACGAATAAAACAAATAAAAAGGAAAGAAGTAACATTTAGAGGTGCCCGGATCGCAGTGGATGGTAGAGGTGTCGTCTCCAATGATGATTTATTTGGAAGCCGAGGGTTTCCCGGGCTTTTGGGGCATTTTTGTTGATATTTTGAGGGATTTGAACCCAGATTTGAGCTTAGGGGAGTCTAAAAGGCCAAATAGGGGATTTTCTCCTTTTCCAGCCACCGCAGACGGTGGTGCCGACGCTGCAGATCGACGGCCGACGCGGTGGCCGATGACTGACCGATACCCGGACGGTGCCTGAACGATGCGCAAAAGGGGAGAGTTTTTTTGAGGGAATTTAGTTTTTTTTTAAAAAGAAAATGAAAAATGAATATTTTTGAAAGGTTTTTAGCTTAAATAGCCAAATAAAACGACGTCGTTTTGGGCATGGGTCGACCCGACCCGGCCTAGGATTCGCACGTTTTTGAGCGAAGGGGTAAATTGCACTTTTAGCCCCTCCGCCTTTTGAAGTTTTGCAATTAAGTTTTTTTAATTTTTTTTAAATTTACCATCTAATTTTTCTTTGATTTCAATTTATTCCTACTTGAACGACACCGTTTTGAGGAAAAGGGGAAATTGCCCTTCCAAACCCTCCGAATTATTAGCGGGTTCAATAAGGTCCTCCGATCTTCAATTATTTGCGACTTTGCCCAGCTTTTTATTTTACAATTCAATTTAGTCCTTTTTATTTTTATTTTTTTTTCTCCTTAATTAATAATGTAATTATTATTTTCATATGTAATTTTTTCTTTTTTTCTTTCTATATATATATGTATATTTATTTTATGTATATATTTATTTCCATATATATATACGCATGTTTTTAATATAATGTAATTATTATTTAATTTATTTTTCTATTTATTTATATACATATATGTATGTATATTTATTTTCTTCTAGCGAATATTTTTCTATATTATATATGTATATATATATGTTTTCTTTAAAATTATATGTACATGTATGTATATTTATTTTTTCTAACTAATATTTTCTATATTTATATATGTATGTATATATATATATGTTTTTTATTGATTAAATACTTACTTATTTTTTAAACACATATATTTTTTAATTTGTATATATATAATTATATTTCTTTCTTTATTTTCATAAGTGCACTATATATTTTGTTATATAAATTTTATAATCCAAGATTTTATATGTAAATCTATGTATATGTCTTTCATTCTTCATAATTTTAATGTATATGTTATGTATCTCCTATTCTTTATTTTTTGCTTATTTCCTTCATTTGTTTATTAATTTATGTTTTCATTTATAGTTTAAAAGAGTTTTTTTATTTTTTATTTTGCTTATTTATTTGGTATTCTTGCATTGTCATTGTTTATTTTTATTTTATTAATTTCGTTTATTTACTATTTATATTATGTACGTGCAATTGTTATATTTGTTATGGTGACATTTACACATACATTTCATATAACATTACATCATCTTTTTAATCGAATTTAAAATAGAAATTTTCAAAATAGAGATAATACTCGTATTTAGGATTTTCAAGAGAATTGAGCCCTAACGTATTGGGTTCCAATTTTTTTCCTTAAATCTAATAATCGAGAATTGCTCTTTAATCAAAAACAAAATGAAAAAGCTTGTTGTTGGGAATATAATATGTTGTGTCCTAATGCATTGGATGTCACGTATTGATTTCTCGAGACAAAGATTCTTTTTTTCAAATATATATATATTAATAAAGTAAATATTCAATGTTTGGGATGTTGAGAAATTGTGTCCTAATGTATTGGGTTGTTGTTTCGTCAAAAATCTTAAACAATGGAATATTCTTTTAAATTTTATCACACAAACCTTTTGGACAAACTCGTCTTGAAGAAATAAAATATCATGTCCTAACGCATTGGGTGTGATGTTTTCTGTTTCAAAATGAGGGAGTCTTAATAACTTAAAGGATAATTTAATTAGGGATCATATTTTTCAACTCTCGACATTAAGACGTTAATTAATCAACTTGGTACCAATTTTTGGGCGTTATGAGGGTGCTAATCCTTCCTCATACGTAACCGACTCTCGAACCCGTTTTTCTAAAACTCATAGACCAAAGTCGTTTTTAGGTGACTCAATCACACCTTAATAAAAGATTGGTGGCAACTCCAAATTTTCATCGACAACTAATTTTTGTTTTTCCCAAAAATAAAAATGGTTTCGACACACCCAATCGAAGAATTCAATCTTGGTCGAAGTTTTTCAATACTATAGCTATGGAGTTTCGGCTTGCTTAACAAGAAGAAGAAAAGAAAATGTTATAATATTAACTTGAAGTTATAAATTTTATTTACCATTTACTTATTTACCAATTTAACCTTTATTTTAACATATAAAATCATTAATACATGCCTAACAATGTCCATAATTTAAATATATGGTACAATCACTAACCAAGGAAGGTTTAATTACACAATTGGTCCTTCAATTATTTTAAATTTCAACTAAACAAGCTTTTTTTCAATTTAACCGTAAACTTATTAGGACTCAATGAGTAAATAGCCCAAAAGTTAGTGGATTTGACCATATCCACCACCGCTTGAAATTTTTTACCATGTTTTAATTACCATTTTGGTTCTTTTACTATTTTAAATCAAAAGAAATTAACTTTTACTTTATTTACAATTTAATCCTTTTCTTGTAATTAAGCAATAAATCATCAAAATTAATGGATCAAACTTCAATTCACATATAATATGACTCTGTAAATGTTAATAAAAATATTTACGACTTTAAATTACGGAAACGAGGTCCTAATACGTCGTTTTCAATAACCACTTGACTTTTGAACCGAACCACTTATACTAACTTTTAATTCAATTGGTTAAAATTTCTCAAATCAAACTTCATTATAAAATTACTATTGACTCATATAATTAAAATATTAATTATACTAGCTTACTCATCGAATTTGTGGTCCCAAAATCACTGTTTCTGACACCATTGAAAAATAGGCTATTACAAGAATTGTGTGGTCGAACCACCAAATACTGCCAGATACAAAATAATGTGGACATGCCACCAAAAATTGCAGATTTACGGCCAAATACTTCCTTCATACATTTTTCCCAACCCATGCATGTGTTATGGCAACATAATAGATTTTTCAGTAGGATGTTTTACATGCGAACCAGAATATTAGAATATAGCATGCTTAACATATGAATCAAACCTTATATTTTTACACATAATTTCACAATGACATTCTTTATCATGCAAATCAAAATATCAGTAGGGCATGCTGAACATGCAAATCCATAGATCAGATTTAGTAACCTATATTATTTTCATATAAATCAAAATATCATATTTTTATGAGTCATAAATCACATGACATGAGTAACGGAAATCACATTATTGAGTCGCTAATATCAAGAATCAAATATTCATAAATATTACACTTAAAAATATCTTTATTATTGAGTCGCTAATATCAATTATTATCAATTAAGTCCCCACACCTTAGATCTTGATCGAATAGATCCCGATTCCACTTCAAAAGAGATGAATCTGATCTCTTGAGTCACTATGCTTAATCACATATACGTGTTACTATCGATCTAATGAATAAATTATGACCCTTAATAAGAAAATAGTGGTGATTCGGCAATACTTTCACAAAAGTGTGATCAAATCGCACACTGTCACGAATGGGTAGTGATTCAAGGATTTCGATTAACTCTTCAATAAAGCATGAAAAGCAGTAATTAGTATTATTCTAATCTAGAAATAATATTATGAGAACATAGCGTGAGTGAAAACCTTCCATACTTACAGAAATAATGGAGGAGAAGGCTCGATGATAAATCTCAAAAAATCGATCAAAGAGAGGGATTATGCTCTATAAACGCAAAATAGAAGTGTTTAGTGAAAATAATTCAAAAATATTATCTTTAATATTTTAAAAATCATATTCAAAATTTTACATAGATAATTTTTGGAAAGATGAGAAGAAAAGAAGAAAAATGATAAAAATCAGCCGTGGCTGACAGTGGTAACACTGCAATGGTGCGACAGTGGTACGACGAAGGGCATGGTGAAGGTGAGGTGATGGTGCGGCTGCTGTGTGTGGTGGAGGAGGGGAAGCGATTAGAGGAGAAATGGCTTCAAAGGTGGTGAGAAAATGAAGAAAAAAGCTAAAAACCGATGGAGAAAGGGTGGTGGACAGCAAAAGAAGGGAGGAAGGAAAAATGGGAGAATCAAAATGAAAAATGGGATTTAGGGAGAGCTAGGGCCAATGGATAGTTTGGGTAAGTTTGGGGATAATGGGAGTAAAAAGTGAACAGTGAGTAAAAAGGGGAGTGAAAAGCGGCCTTTGGATGGATAGTTGACTCAAAACACAAGGAATCTCCCCCTTTTATGGAAAGGCTTGGGAGGCAAGTAGGGTTGACCTTCTAGAATGGTCAACAATTTCGGCTAGCAAATATAAATCGGAATGTGAGGGTTTGAACATGGGACCACTAGGATTTAATTAACATACTTAACCACTAGGCTACTAGCTCCCTTGTGTCATAAACTTGTGCATAATAATAAATAAAATTTAGGGCGTGACATTATATTTCTTTCTTTAATATTGTTAATTGAATGTTTGTGTAAATATTAGAATTAATTTATACTTGATATATATTTCACATATTTCAATTGTACATGTGTACATGTAACACCCCTAACCTGTATATATTGTCGGATTAGGGTTACAGAGCGTTATTGAACAAACAGAACATTTAAACATACATTTCATACATTATCATAAACATGTTGTAAAAAAAATCATTCACATACATATCATCCCTAAATTGAGCCCTCGAGGCCTTAAAATTTCTTTAGAAACAATTTGGGACTAAATTGGAAACATTTGGAAAGTATAAGAAAAAGTTAAAAAAAAGTTTGACTACAGGGGTCACACGGCCGTGTGCCTCACACGGCTAAGACACACGTTCGTGTCTCAGGCTGTGTAACCTTCGAACTAGGAACACACGGCCCTACCCCAGCCCGTGTAACTCTCTGCGTAGGGTCACACGCCCGTGTGCCAGGCCGTGTAACTCTCAAAATAGCCCCACACGTCCGTGTTCCAGGCCGTGTGCTAGGCTGTGTAACTAACTGACTTGCATGTAAAGGAACCTACAAAGGACACACAGTCGTGTCCACAGGCTATGTGTCACACACAGCTAAGTCACACGCCCGTGTCTCAGGCCGTGTAGACATAAATTTGCCCAAAATCAAGTCATTTCCAATACCAAATCATGCATACACCTATTGGCCTTTTATGCACATAATCAAGACATCAAAACCTTACCAAAACATGCATATAATGACCGATTTACGAGTTCTAGATCAACCAACCAATATGCCATTCAAGGCACCTTAAGTACATTCATTCAAAACTTACCTAAACATGTATACATTACCACATTTCAATCAACAAAATCTAGCTCAATACATTCCTAAAACATACCATATTTTAACAAAAATCAAACCAACTCAACACATACCATTTGAGCCATTCAAACATGCAACAACATAACCGCATTAACACAAACTAGCATGGCATCAAATGTACCAAACCAAACAACTTATACATACCAAATCATCATCTAAGCATTCAACTAAACATTATTATAAGTCCACCTATACATGCCATTATAACCTTGGCCAAAACATCAAAACCTACAGAAATTAATGTTGGATAGTGTGGTAGATCTTCAACGAGCTTCCAAATCGATCGAGCTTTCGATAATTTATAAAGCATAAGAAAAAAACTATGCAAGCACATAATACTTAGTAAGTTCGTAGAAAATGAAACACAACTTACCATTTCATTGCATAATAATAAGTATAAACATAATGTAATCCAAACCACAACCTTGGTTAAAGCCTAGCATCATCCTCAATACACAAGTTAGTGCATTTATACATAACTCATTTGGATTAACCACATGATAAGCCATTTTCATAAGAAAACACGTCATTTGAATTATACATCCTTTTCATGAGCATATGCATAATTTCATTTAGAAACTTAACATTTCAATCTCATTTCATGCCCGTTGAACCACTTAGAATATCATCGGATACTCAGGAAAGCTCACAAAAAGTGTGCTTAAACATATAATCATAACATTTCCTTTACATCATTACTCATACGAGCTATGAAATGGGCCTGCTCACACGAGCTGTGGGTCGAAATATAAGCTACACGATGCTGCTCACACGAGTTGTGGAGTACCCGCAACAAATGCAAGACCACAGCTGTCGATAGCACATTCAAGACCAACACCCGAAACATGAAATCCCTAATGACATGTCATTTGTATCCTATGAATTCTAAGGGTCAACCAAGACTCTATAACTGTCATAGTATTGCTTGTACATACATTGTTCAATTACATGAAAAATAATATATTAATAATATAATTTGAAATAATAATAAAATGATATTCATTCATATGAACTTACCTTGACAACTAGGGCGTAGAAAAGAAATCGTACTAATCTGAGGCTTTAGCTTTTCCCCAATCTAAATCCGTACGTGATACAAACTCGTATTTGTTGTCGAATTTGAGTCGTTTGTTGCCCGATCGTTAAATTAAGTAACAAAATTTTTCGTTTCTCAAAATATGTTTACGAAGGGTTGATAGTTTAAAACAAAGCAAACAAAATGGATATTAAATTGATGGAAGATGGAAAACGATCACAACAGCAAAAGAAAGAACCTCTATTAAGGAATAGAGACCCGAATCTTGTAGGGATATCAAGGGGATCAATGGATAGCTGGATAGGACCGTAACCCTCTATCTAGGAAGCTAGGAACCAGTCGGTATAAAGGGGTGAACACCACACTCAAAGAGTGATAAGTTCGAAAAAGGAAACAGATTGACGCCACTAGCAAGCTAGATAAGTCAATTTGAATCACTGAGAACAACGAGAGTTGAACAACTCACAAATATGTTATATTTCATAAAAGGATCAAAAGTTTTGTAACCTCCTAAATGTTTACATAATAGCTATTTATAGGAAACTATAAAAGAAGATGAATGACCAACAGTCAGCCATTAATGTAGTTCATGTACACAAACCATACAATGAACTGAATGATTCATGAACTCCCTTAAATGCATATAAATGGTTGTTCACTCCCCTTTGTTGGTTCATGGACATTCATGCCTTGTATTGGCATGTATTTGGACGTTCATGCACCTCATTGAATTATATTCATGCATGAACTTTAGCTTGAAGAGTCACATTCTTCCTCCCTTTGCTGTGCATGAATTCTTAGCATAGAAGAAAGCTTCAAGTGCCTTGTATGACCACCAAAAGTCTCATTCATCTCCTTAGGCCGTTCATGCACTTGTATGAAACATGCGTTCTCATAAATAGGTGATTTAATGGCATGTAGGTTCATGAACAAGTTTCATGCATCTTGCAGATTCATCCTCCATGATGTTCATGCATGTTACCATGCATTATGCTGAATTCATTGCTGAATTCTTTTCCCTTGGACGTGCATGCATGCTTAGCCATGAAAAACTCCATGTTCCATGAATTAGCCCTCTTTAATTCCTCTCCATCCCTTTTGACCAAATGTATAATGCATGGGACATGCATTTCCATTAATGACGCCATAATGAGATTGTTGGTTCATGAATTTGATGCATGGATCTTTAAAGTTCATTCACCACTTGGTGCATGTATATTCTCATTCAATGTGCCGAATTTATGGGGCACAAAACCCTTGATTTGTTCCTGAATTCTTCATTAAGAAATGCATGAAGACATGTACTTGGCCCTCCCATGCGAACAGTCACATGTATCTTCATAATGGCATGAATTTGTTGGTTCCATAAATGTTCCTTCTTAAATGAGTCCAACAAATTTGGAAATGGTGCATGTATGTCCAGCCGGATGTTTAATAACCTCTAAGACAAATTTAAAACCTGATTAAAACTACAATAGGACAAACTAAAACCACAAATTAAATGTGTAATAAGCTAAGACACAATTAAGATGTCTAACTAAAACATGCATTGATGCTGTCCGAATTAGAGCACACTTAATAGGCAAACTAAAACACGATTTTAATGTGTAATAATCTAAGACACAATTAATAGACTTAAACAACTAAAACAATCAAACATGTAATAATGTTGTAGGGAATTAAAAACATAATTAATATGACTAAAATAACTAAGAATTTTTAAGTCTTATTCAGCAACTAAATTAGCTAGTTGAATTGTAAATCGGCTTGAAGTAAAGTGCAAGGGCACTTGACGAGCACTCCCAAGCTCAATCGGTTGAAGCCTCTTCCCAAATTTGTCCCACCAAAGCCGAAATTGCTTCTTTGAATTGCTTAGATCGAACTCAAGTAATTGGACCAGTTGGTAGCTCAATTGGATCACGATCAGATTTGGTTGATTCCTTGGTGAGTTCGTATCAGTACGTGGTCTATCTTGATCTAAATAGACAAATTTAATCCATTTAATATCCCTAGCAATCAATTTAGTCCACATTTCATTTTTTACAAAATTATTATTTTGCCCCTAACATTTTAACTTTTCACATTTTAGTCCTTAAGCTCATAAATTGAAATCTAAGCATTTTAATCCTCTTCTCAAGCTAGCCAAATTCTTTAGGGGCTTAAATAAACCCATAAAAATCACCATTCATAAATGTAACATGTATTTTTACTATTTTTACAAACAAGCCCCTAAATACCATTTTCATCAAAAATCACTTTACAAAACTTGTTTATTTACCAACAATGACTCATAATCTATCGTTAAACATCAAGAATCACACAAAAGCATTCATGGAACAACCCTCAATCTTTAATAATTTTACAAATTGATCCTCAGGTTAGCTAGATTAAGCTAAAACGACTTTAAAAATATAGATTTCATTAAAACGAGGCTCGAAAACACTTACATGCAAGAGAGAAAACCAACCGTATGCTCAAACCCTAAAATGGCTTCTTCCCCTTCAATATTTTGGTGCAAAAAAAGCATGAAGAAGATGATACATCTTTTCTTGACTTTAATTTTAAGTTTATTATTAATTTACTATTTTAACCTTAACTTTTAACTTAAGAATAGTTAATTTCTGTCCATAAAAGTCCATTAACTATTTGAATGGTCTAATTACCATCTAATTCCACTCACTTTTAAGTTTCATAGCCATTTGGACCTTTTAAAAAATAGAACTCCACTTTTACACTTTTTACAATTTAGTCCTTTTCACTTAATTAATCACGTAAACATCAAAATTTCTTAACGAATTTTTTATATGACCTTACTAACATCACATAAACATTAAAATAATAATAAAATAATAATTTACTCATCAAATTTGTGGTCCCAAAATTACTGTTTTTATTTCACTAAAAATGGGTTGACGACCCTAGGAAGTCATTTAGGTAGGAATTAACCCGAAATCGGTATTGCTTACCAAACATCACTTAGCAGATCATTGGTTAGGGAAGGAAGAACATAAACCCTAGGCTTGACGACCCTAGGAAGTCATATATGTTGGAATTAACCCGAAATCAGTATTTTCTATCTGTGAAAACCTTACCCTACCCCGGTCTGAATTGTACAATCAAGAGGTGAGTAGCTCTTACTAACTAGTTAAGTCAGTAGAAGACTGAGATCCCTTGCTTGGTTAATTACTAGCCAAATATTTAGAGCCCTACATCAATATTTAATCAGGTAAAATAATTGGGTCTAGGCAGAAAGAACTCACGCAGTCGAAACAAGGGATAGGAGAAGCTGATACATGAACTTAGGAATAGATTTAGATCTAATTCAATTTATTTGGTTATCATTATCATCTTGCTTCCAGATTAACACTACTAATTTGTGACTCGAGTAGATTAGTATTTATTTTTGAAAATTGGTTTAATATAAGTTTTCTCCTAACTGTAATACCTGGGGTACAATCATCGGAATACTTACCAAGTGTTTCACTGTAAACAAACTATATTGCAACCTAACTCATATACTTGTGGTCACCACCTTAATTCATATCTTTAGTTGTAGTATTCACACTCTCGATTTAGTACGTCGGGAGGCAGTCAAGTTGTTAGCGCCATTGCCGGGGATTGCGACGGTGATAATTGTTATTGAATCAATTAGTTTGTAAATAATATTAGTCAATTGTATTAAATGATTATCAATTCATGACTTGTAGGCTTTAAAATGTAATTAGACCATTAATAGAAACAATGGATGGTATAGTTCATCTTTTGGTTATAAGTTAAGGTTAATTATAAGGGTAAAATAGTAAATTAGTAAATAAGAAAACATAAACTAAAATAAAAGAAATCATCATCACCTTCATTAGCTCACCACCGAATTTGGAGAAGGAAGAAAACATAATAGTTGAAGCTTAAGGTTCGGCCAAGCTAGGTTTTGTGCATGTAAGTGAATTTTTATCTCGTTTTTAGTGATTTATGTTTTTTAGGATAAATGAATGAAATCGAGAGACCCACAGAGGAGGTCAAGGTGTTACACCTCAACCAAGCAAGGAGGGCCACATGCGAGAATGCTGAGGCATCGCGCCTAGCTCAGGCATGCACCACAGGCCAACCAGTGATACGAACTCGCTTACGAGGTGTAATTGAGTCGTTGAATGCCCGATCGTTAAATTAAGTAGTCTCATTTCGGTTTAACAAAAGACTAGTTTTAAAAGAAGATAGTTAAAATAACGAATAATAATAAAGATAAATTGAAGGAATGATGATATAGTGAACTTAAAATAAGAATGAACCTGTAATAGAGATTAAGGACCCGATTCTTAAAAGTTTTAAGGTGGTTGATGGATAGCTGGATAGGACTGTAACCCACTATCTAGCAAGATAGAAACTAGTCGGTATATGGGGTGAACGCCACACTCGGAGATTGATAAGTCCAAGAAAGAAACAAGTTTGATGCCACTAGCTAACTCGGTAACTCAAATTGAATCTCGAAGAACAATGAGAGTGAACAACTCACAAAGTCTGATGTATTTCATAAAATAACAAAGTTAAGCAAGTAAGTAAGTAAGTAACCTCAAAAGGTTTACAAATGAGCTATTTATAGGCTGATGGGTATCCAGTCGAATAGCCACAATTGAATGCAAATACATGAAACTAAATTGACTTAATTTCCAGCTGAAAAATCCATTGAATTGGCTTCAATAATTAGCTGTCCATTGAGATTCCCCAACAGTCTTGAGAATGTGCTCTTTCGTGTGCTCGAACAGCCTTTGATAGGAACTTTAATGATTGAGTTGAAATGAGCTTTGTTTGGTTAATGAAGTTATGGCTGGAATGAATGTTTGAAGGTGCACCGAATGAGGAATCAGCTGGTGAGTGTATTTAATGGTAGCCGAATGGCCCTTGGGTGTGAAAACTCGGTTTTGGAGAGTCTTTGAGTGTAAACATTAAGCACTGAATGGTCTCTTGAAGTGTTAGTTGATCAGCTCACAATTGTTGGCTATGGATTCATGAATAATCAGCTGAGTAAATGCACCAAGCAACTCTCAAGATACATGCACAGTCGGGTGCATGTTCTTCATTAAATTAGCTTCATTGAATTTGGAAAATACATAAATGTCCAGCTGCAAACAACTCCCAATGTACATGCACAATCGGGTGCATGCTCTACATTAATTAGCTTCAATGAATCCATATTGTGCATGAATGTCCAGTCGCATGCTTTAATAACCTGCTAAGACAAATTAAACACTTGATTAAACAGCAACAAGACAAATTAAACACACAAATAAAATATGTAATAGACTAAGACACATTTAAGAAATTTGACTTGCTAACGTGCATTAAGTCTATCCGAATTTGAACATACTTAATGGACAAACAAAGACATGATTTTAATATGTAATACACTAAGACATTATTTAAATATGTAACATGCTATGACACAATAAAGGCCGAATCAACAATGACACAATTAATAGAACAAATCAATCAGACATGTAATTAAAGCTGTAGAAACTAAACATAATTAAATAAACTAATGTAATTAAAATGTCCAAGTCCTAGTAGCTAAGTTAGCTAGCTAAGTCAAATTTAGCCTCAAATAAATTGTAAATGTCCCTTGTTAAATCGTCCAACACTTGATTGATGAGTCCATTTGCAGTTTCCTTCCAAACTCGATCAACTAAAGCCGATATTGACTCTTTAAATCGTTTGGCTCGTGCTTGAGTGATCGGTCCACTAGGCAGCCTGATTGGATCTCGTTTGGAGTTAGCTGAGTCCTTGGGCGAGTTCGTATCAATCGAGGCCATCGTAACCCCAACGCGCAGGTCTAATCGAGGCCATTGTAGCCCAGTAGGCAACCAATGACCAGGGTGCCCAAAGGCATCGCCCTGTAGGCCAATGTGTATGGTGCATGGACGTACAGGGGAATGATCCCTTTTAGTTCGTATAATTATAATTTCGAAAAGTATAATTTTATGATGCTTTTAGATTTTTTTATTAATTCTTTTAGAATTACTGTTAACAGAATTCTAAAAGTATCAAAATGATATTTTAGCTAAAGTTTAAGGGCCAAATTAATTTTTAACCCTTTCATTATGCGTGTCACATAATCATATTGTTATTAACAAGCGAATGACCAAAATATAATAACTCAAAAGCGTTAATGATTATTACATAACTTTTAAAAATTCAAAAGCGTTAATGATTATTACATAACTTTTAAAAATTAAGTGAAAAAAAATATGGTTTTAATTAAAATTTGGTGACTATTAGTATAATTAAAATATGATTTCATTGGTTGCTGCTATCCATAACTTGCTGCTATTAAACAGTGGAAATAGAGGGTTGACCAGTTGCCCGGGCTTATGGACTTTATTTAAGTACAGGAATTAAAAAGCAGGAGGCAAGCTGACTGAGTCAACCAACGCAGGCAACCAAGACCGCAATGTTTTATTTATAGTTATATAAAAGAGTTTAACTAGTCGAACCCAACTGTTAAACTACTAATGGGTGAGATGATGTTGTTGGCTACCAAAACTTTAAATTTTTACATATGAGCTCTTTGCTTACGGTTCTTAAGACTCTCATGATGCAGAAGTCTTTATTATGTCCAAATGTTCTTATCATGTTTGGATTTAAGTAGTGTTTGGTGAATTATATTTTAAAAGAATAATTATATATATTTACAACAATATACTCATAATGTGTTAACACATTCGTTCAATATAGACCTTGTAAAAGAAATTAGGTTAATATAAAAAAATATTTGATTCATGAGTTTCATGTATCATCGGTGAACAATAACCTAAAACTTTATCACTGGTTAAATAAAAATATGAAAAATTTATAAATAAATATTGATAACTTTATTTAAATATAAACCCTAAAATCTAAACTCAAACCATAAATTGATTTAAATTCTAAATCCTAAACCATAAACTCTAAGCTAAAAACTCAAGAAAAATATAATAATTATAGTCTATATTTTTTAATACAAAGATTAGAACTACTCATAACTCCTCTTCAATCCTTAAATAAGAATGTAAACATACTTTAACGCACATGAACCCACATCCTTTTTCAATGACAGCAATGTTGATGCCAACCGAATTAAGACGCAATTAATAAATTATAATTTATATTTAATTTTGTTTAAATAAATTTATTAATATTTATTTGTAAGTCTTTCACTATTTTTTTATTTTATGATAAAGTGGTACGCTGTTATTTAATAATACTAACATATACATTAATAGTGCCTCAAATACTATTGCGTAATATATATGGGATGAATTTGTATTTGAATCCAACATTTATACATTTTATAGCTGCCTATCAAGACAAGGCAAAGTATGCAATTTTTATGCTTAGCAAAATAGATTTTAAATTGACAAAGTCAACATGTATCTAATCCACATGTCTACCATCAGGTTTTCTGCTGCCCAAATACATCTATACGCCTAAAAGAAAGAAAGAAAATTCCTTGTTATTTCATATAATATTATAGAATGGATCAAACTTTTGACCCAACATTCTCTTAATCTTGCATAAAAATCAGATCGTCACCCCCACACGGTACTTCCTTTTGATAAGCATTTTTATTTTTCTTCCCAACTTACTCAACACCTTCCTTTTCCTTAACTCATTACATTATATATCTAAAACTCTGTCTTATCTTCTACCAACATATATATATATAGCTTCGCCACACACATTAAACCTTAAACCCAAAGTTGTTAATGGATAAGTGGTATTTGCTTAGCCGCCTAAGGAGGGCGGTGAACAAGGTAAAAGTGTTGCTGAATTTCAATATGAATCGATGGCGTATTGCTTCCATGATCGGTACTTCTCGGAGCAGCAAAAGGCTGAGCTTCACGGATAGGCCAGGGTTGAGGGCGTGTGCGGATGACAATGATTCCGAAGATTCGGGGTATTGTTGTAATCGACTGGCTCGGACAACAAGTTATCCATCGGAGGATGATATTGACAAGAGAGCTGAGATGTTCATTGCAAATTTTCATCGACAACTTCAGATTGAAAGGCAGGTTTCATTGGAGCTCAAATACCTTCGTCTGAACAGCTTTGACAACATTTCTCCCTGATTAATGTATGCTTCTATTCCCTCATTATTTCATTTGTATTTATTTCGGAAAAAAACAATAAAGGATTGAACATTGAAGCTTTTATTGGCAATTAAATTCAGTGTGAATATTTTGTAATGGAAACCCGCAAGTTTTATCGGAGGTTGTCCAGTTTTGCAAATTCGATTTGAAGTTGTAATTCTTTGTTTATTTCGTCATCACAATTTTGATTCTTTTGAGAGATTCTAAGGAAAAGTATTATTCAAATCATATATATAATATTGAAGCAGATTTTAATTAATGAGATCATTGTGATATTGTCACCACTCACCACCATTAAAACTATTAAAACAAATGAAATAATTTTTATGTCAAGACAAATGAAATAAATAAAAGATTTTTTTTAATTATGTTAAAACCATTGTCTAACTTCGATTCATATTATTTTTATGAAATGAGTTAATTTCAGTTTCGGTCTTCCGTAGTCTGTGATCTATGTAGTTAAACCCTTTATTTCAGTTTTTTTCTTTAATTCAATCCCTGTTGTTAATTATTTTAATTATTTATTTTATGTGATTTATGCATTCTTATTGGTATTTTGTAAAGTTCTGATAAAACCAAAGAAAATAAAAGCAAAATAGTTTCCGAAATTCAGAAATTAAAATCATTAAAGTAGACCTCTCCTCCCTTGCAAACCAAACGTCTAAAGAAACTAGTTGAAATCTCTCTGAAAATCATCTAAAATCCTTCTGCATGTAAAACCCATTGATCAATCTCAGAGAGAAACACTTTGGTAACCTATTTGGAGTACATATAGCTCAATCTCTAAAAACCCAAAGCTTTCTGTTACCCATATTACGTGCTCTGATCGTAATACAGAAAGACAACTTATATTATTAAATGAACCTAAACATGTCCTTAGTCTAATCAGAAATAAGCAAATTGATTGAAAGACTAATATGTTGTCTATCAAGTCCAATTGGGGAGATGTCTTGTCTTGAGCATCGGAACAGATGACTCCCAGAAGATAGAGACATAAATGTGACTAACTAGGCTAACAGTACATCGGACAAGACCTAAGCAAAATAGATATTGAATTCGTTTATGCATTTATTCACTTGTGAAGTTCATAGTGTAACATACCTAAATCCTAAGTGGATGGCAGACCATGTATGCGTGACTCGTACACTTTGATGTAAGTAAAAGCCGGAGTTCAAATAGATAAGGAACCGAAAGCTGGTGCGTTAGGTGTACGACTTTTGTAGTATGTGTCATTCACAACAGTGGAATTCATAGCCCAAAGCATGGTTGATGAAAAGTAAGTGTGGTGACAGGTCGTCTATCTTTGTGATGGATGACTTGATCACTATTTGATAGTGATTGACTTTCATGAAAAAAGATGTAATGGTTACCATGAGATAAAATATGATCATATTAGAAGAATGGATATTATCCCAAAGAGATCAAGGATATCCTATGAGGGTAACAAACTTATGACAAGCACTAAGTAATTGTTTTCGTAATGGTATGTCGTTGAGGAGAGCTCAATCACGATACTATAGTGGAATGACTTCATGACCAAATGAGTTTATAATTAATAGGCAAAAAGCTAGAACTTCATTATAAACCATTTGAGCCTCAACTACATATGTCCAATCGGTCCCTCCACTAGCTCATTGAAACAAAAAATGAATTGCGTGTTTGAATAGAAATACACAAAATGAATAGAAAAAGAGAAATGAGAAACATTCAGGATCTCCAAGATGGAGAAATGGAATCATTTGGAAATGAATGTAGGTTTCCAAAAAAATAGAAACTTGCAATCTTATATAGGATTACTTAAAAAATTATGGAAGAATGAGTTTATATTTTTGGACTATTTTGAAGCCTAACAATGAAAATAAATCATCCAGTCATAGTGAATATGTTGAGTTGTGACATATTGAATGAATTTTCTCAAAATTTTATCGAGGTAAAATGGTCAAAATTTTACCGAGGGTAAAATTGTCAAAAATCTTAACGGGATAAAATTGGTATGAGAAAATTATTTAATATATAAATATTAAAGTTTATTTTGAGAAGTAGAAAAATTGAATCAGGTTGAATCACATTACAGAGTACTCGGTCAGAAGGCCCAAGAAGTACTCGTAATTGGACTCGATGTGAGAGAGGCCCAAAACCCCTTATATAACATAAAGGGGTGAAAACCCTAGTAGAAATACAAGGGTGAGTTGTTCACCCCTCTCTTACTCTAAGTAGGATGTTATTTTTCTATTTAAAATAAACATCTACAACTTTATAAGGGTTCTAGCTTCTCTTCCTATAAATAGATGGCACCGGTAGAGCTATTAACACAACTCTTGGGATATTGTCATTTTTCCTAAAAACAGAGATAATTATTCTCAACTTATAAACATAATTTTTAGAATAACAATTTTACCGATTTCTTTTTAAGAAGAGAGAATTTTTGTTTTCACCCCAAAAAAGAAATTTTTTTCTATTTCTGTGTTTTGGTTCAATTGGTTCGAGCCCACACTCGTAGTAGTTTGTGGTACAAGAATAGCAGAGAAGATCGTTTGGTTGAAAGCCGAAAAACATCAAGGATCCGCTTACCAGAAAACACAAGTGCATATTCAGTTAAGGTTTATTGCTATAAATATCACAAACCAGGTCGATTTTCAAAATTTTAATTTTTCGTTATGCAAGAAAATTGTTTTCGAACCGGGTGTTTTTCCAACATGACATGGTGTATTGAGGTAAGTAATGAAAATGGAAATAAAGGATTGATTTGTAAAGCATGACAATTGTGTATGTACAAATTGAATGGTATAATCATATGAAATGTATATGATCAAGTAGAACATGGCAAGATGCTGTAAGAATGGAAAGATTATGAAATATGAGTTAAGGCCCGTGTGTGCTTAGTGAATGATTAGGATACAAATGACATGTCATTAGGGTGTTTCAGGCACTATGTGTCGGTGATTATAGTTATCAGGTACTTTGTACTGCTGTTACAATTTTCAAGCACTCTGTGCCAGTGTTATATTATCAGGTACTATGTACCAGTGGTGGATATCATATAGATGGCTAGAATCTAGCATTTGTTGCAGATTCTCGTTAGCTTTTGTGAGCATTATTTCCCCGCGTATCTAAAGTTAAGTTGCTATAATTTTCCAAGCAAAACAATTAATGAAACGTATAGAAATGAAATCCTATGGCATGAGCGGTTGTGTATTTGTTTATTGTAATTTGGTCTGTGAGATATGCTAGCTTGAGAACTTGATAATGTTATATGCTCATATCTAACATTTTGGTATGGTAGGAAATGTGAAACATGGCAAGGAATACTAGCTATATGTAAACATTGAATTGTATATTTTAAATGACAGGTATGTGATGTTTATTTATACAAACTTACTAAGCTTTAAGTAAGCTTACCTCGTTTTGTTTTCTTCCTTGTAGATTGTTGGAATCGAGCTGTTGATTGGATCATCTTTGGAGATCACAATATCTGTTAACTCTTTTGGTAGCTATTTACTTATTTTGGTATGGTTATAAATGACATGTAAATAGGGTTTTAGCAATGTATGTTATAAGTATTTTGGTTCAGATTTGTGCCTTTCGTTATATGAACTAAGTGTATAAACATCTAATCTAATGGTTATTTTGGTGGCTTATGTTAGTATAAGCCTATTTGATATCTATCAAGTTATCTTGGTTATGAAATGTTGTTTATGTTCTTGGTTAGTTGGTGAACTTGGTTTGATGAATATTGTCATGAGAAAATGGTGTTGGTTTCATGATTGAATAGACATGAAATGTTAAGTTTGTTTATGCTTGAACTGTGGTGCCAATGATGGAATATTGGTTAAACACTTAGGTTGGTTGCTATATTGTGTAATTTGACAGGTATTTGATGTATTTTGTATAGGTTTAATAGTTGGTCTTGCATGACTGGTGGCCTAAGTGAATATAGGTGTGATTTCTTGGTTTAGAAGGCATGTTTAGGTGCACACGGCCTACCCCATGGCCGTGTGCCTTGAGTGCAAGGCATGACCATGTTGACTGTTGTATTTAGGTGCAGGTTGATCCACACAATCATAGTCTGTTACGCAGTTAGGCAACACGACCATGTTATAGAACCACATGGTCTCAACCTTGTCACACGACCGTGTGATCCCTATTTTCACTTTTTATCTATCTTTTTATTAAAGTTTCAAATTAGTCCCAATTTGTTTCTTAATTATTAAGAGCTTCGTAAGCTCAATTAAGGTTTGGTTTTTATTTAATATTATTGAATAATTGTATTTATATTGAATTATGGGTTTGTTGATTATTTATGTCGAATTATTGAATGATATTGATGTTTAATATTTGTAATACCCTATAGCTCAGGTCAGGTGACTGGATCTGGTATAGGGTGTTACATTTAGTGGTATCAAAGCTATGGTTCAGTCAATTCTTGGACTGAACGTAGCATGTATTGAGTCTAGAAATATATGCCACTTTATAACATGTGATAGTGTGATGACTTCTAATCAGTTTGACTTGTTTTCTTATAGCTTAGATTATTTATATTGTTAGTGATGTTATGCATTTCAACTATTTATGCATTCAGATAAAATTATGACTATGTTATTCATGCATTATAAATATGGGGAAAGCAACTGAATTAATTATTAAATCCTAACCGGACTATAATTAATTAACACGCTATCTAAATGGTGCATGTTTAATATATATTCGAGAGAATTAGGTTAAAGTTTGTAATAATTTGAGAGAACCTTATTACCTTGCATAATCTTAGGATTCATGTGATTAAACTGATTCAGTATAGAAATATTATTGTTACCACACAAAAACCTATTTTTGTGCTTATTAATTTTACTAAGTTGTTGACATAGACATATGTTATACTTAATAATTTAATAAGTTGAATTCTTAGGCGATGCCTAAAAAGGTAACCTTGAAGTCATAACAGACATAGATATATGCAGACAAGAGGTTAAACTTCGGACTTCGAGAGAAGCTAAAGTACTCGTAAATAAAATAGGATTGATAAATACCGAGTTGCCATGGAATTTTCTGAAACACCATTATCAATATTTAAATATTTCTAAGTTAGGAAGGAGAATTATTCTAACACATGCATGATATTGTGATTTCTCTGAAAGACTTGCATACTCATTCCTTGATATATTTAATTTAATTTTAAGCATATTTAAGTTAGTTTAATTTAATCGAACTCATCACTTAAATTTATTTCCATCACCAACCAATTTGCTAGTAATTAATTTTACAATATTTGATTCACATAAACAGTCTCTATGGAGACGATACTAGATATACTTATCACTTTATTACTTGTCAACGATTGTGTATACTTGCACGTCAATCGAATCATCTCAAGACAATTATCTTGTGAAAATGGCTTGTAGCAATGACAATGAACTTAAATTGTTTTAACAACCTTCTAATGGGGTGTTAGATTAGGTGTAACCACTCATTAGTTATGTTTTTTTATCACCAAAAAAAGGTTGCACTCAACCTACTTTTTAATTTAATTTTTTCTTTCTATATGTAAAGGTTTTAACTTTTGTTGGTTTTTAGTTCATTTTATGGCTTTTGGTATTACATAATGTTGCACTATGCTACTTTTTAATTTGAACTTTTTTTTTCTGGCTATATTATACGATACATTTTCTTGTTGAATCTTAAATTTAGTTTTTCATTTTATTTCCTATTTTCTTTTTCTTTTTACAATAAATGAAAGATTCCAAAAGGGAAAAAGAAACGAGGTAGCTATAAAAATCACCCGCAATATAGTTTCCCATTCCAAATATATGCTATCTGTAGATCATTTTAAAAAAGCAAGGTTCTTTTTGGTTCACATAGAAGAAAGCATGTTAGTAAAGAAATTCAAATGGTGCTTTCAAAATGACCGAATTTAATTCAGTTATTATTATTATTTTTGGGTAAACTATAAAATTAGTCACCAAATTATTAATGTGTTTCTGTTTTGGTTACCCAACTACGAAAATTTCCAATTTAGTCACTCACGTTTTAGATCATTTTTATTTTGGTCACTCTCACGTTAAATGGTTAACAAAAGTAATGATGCGGCATTTTTCTAACTGGTAAAATAACACATTTAATCCTCAATACTTACACATCTATCAATTTGATCATAATTCTAAATAATTCAATAAATTTAACCTCTACATTTACAAATTCTATCAATTTGATCCTCAAACACATTTAATTAAATATAATTATAATTATATTTAAACACTGTCGAAACCGTTTTTATTTTTGAAAAAAAAACAAAAATTTAGTTGTCGATTTAAAAAATAAAAAAATGGGAGTCGCCACCGATCCTTTTTATTTAGGTGTGATCGGGTCACCTCAAAAAGTGGTATTTTTAATAAGCGATTTGACTTTATTAAAACAACGATTTTAGTTCACGAAATTCAGAAAAACGGGTTCGGGATTCGGTTACGTACGAGGAAGGATTAGCACCCTCGTAACTCCCAAAAATTGGTACCTAGTTAATTAATTAATGTCTTAATGTCGAAAATTGAAAAAATATGATCCTTAGTAGAAACTTTAAAAATGCGTTACTTATTTAGACTTTTCTCATTTCGGAAAAAGAAAATATCACACCCAATGCGTTAGAGCATGACATTCTACTTCTCCAAAAATGAGTTTGTCCAAAATACTCGTGTAATAAAATTTAAAAGAATATTCATTTGTTATAAAAATATAGGTAGGTATGTGTATATTTTAGCGTTATAAAAAATATATGTAAGAATATTAAAATATACATAAATGAATATTTAATAACAATAATACTTAATAACAATAAAATCAAATTTAATAATAATAAATAATAATAAATAAATAAATAAAAAGACTAAATCGAGCTTTGACATAAATTCTGGGACTAAATCCGCAAATAAATGAAGTCGAAAGAACCCTATTGAACACGCCAATAATGCAAAGGGGTTGGAAAGGAAATTATCCCTTCTCCTCTAAAACGGCGTCGTTCAAATAGGACTAAATTGAAAACGAAAATAAATTAAAGTGATAAATTTAAAAATAAAGAAAAACCCAATTGGATGAACATTAAAAGGCGGAGGGGCTAAAAACGCAATTTACCCCTCTGCATAAAAACACACGGATTCTGGGTCGGGTCAGGTCGGTTTCGGGCCGGTCTATGCTTAAACGATGCCATTTTTAACATTTTGGACCGCTCCCAAAACGGTACCGTTTAGTACCACTATTTAAATCAATTTTTCCCCAAAAAAATCATTTACAGCAAAAAAAATAAAAAAAAAACTTAATATTCCTCTGCTAGGGTTTCGACCCTAGCTTCTATGCCGCCGCACCTCTGCCACGATCCCACCGTGAAAGGTCGTCGGAGCCGCACCCCAAAGAGGCTTTTTAGCTTTTTTAGCGCAGATTTAAAGGTGTCTCCAAGTATTTTCCTTTTCTTTCTTTTTAGTTTCCGTATAACAAATAAATAAATAAATCGAATCGAAAGAAAAGAAAACAAAGAAAACAAATCACTACCTTTAATCTCTATTTTGTTTTTCTCTCCTTGATATTGTGAAAATACTCGTTTTTATATTAATTTCCCAAAACAAAAATCCCCTCTATAGTATATTAATGGTCTTTTTATAGCCATAGTAATAATAAAAAAATAAAGAAACAAATCATGTTTGATATCTTCTTGATCTTTGATTTTGTTTCTTTCTTTGTGTTTATTTCTTGCAGGTGAAGGCGTGCGGCTCATGCGGGGGCTTGGATGCGGCGCAAAAGTTTACCCCAGAAACCTTAGGGGTTTCTAACATTGTTTTGGGCCACTGGGTTGGTATTGTGGGCCTCTGTATTTCGGGTTTGGGCCATATAGGCCTGTTGTAGTTTGGGCCTTTTAGACCCGGGCCAAAATTAGGTATTACTGCTGCCCCTCTTTGCTTGTTGTTGTGTAACAGGGACAGAGCAAAGACTAAAAAATGCTCGATTTTGCCTGTCGTGCTGGTCTTAGTACTCTTCTTCTTCAAGTAGCCTCGTTCCTTCCTACTGCATCTTCAAAGGTATAGGAACTAGTGCTTCCATCTACTTTACTACAACTTTAGGGAGATAAGACTTATAGCTTCAACTTGATCTGCTATCACTTAAAGATGAATTTGATGTGATTTGTTCTGCCACAATCTCAGCGAGATAAAATCCATCATTCTAATCCACTCCACTAAAACTTTAGGGAGATAGGATTTTTTTGCCCCACTGTAATTTCAGGGGGATAAGACTTGCTTTCTTGAGTCTACTCCACTGCAACTTCAGAGAGATAAGACCCGATGTGATCTACTCTACAGCAACTTCAGAGAGATAAGATCTGTGGATTTAATCCGTTCCGCTGCAACTTCAGGGAGATAGGATTATTGGCTTTAATTTGCTCCACTGCAACTTCAGGGAGATAAGATTCGCCACCTTCAGTCTGCCTCACTACAACTTCAGGAGGATAAAACTTGCTTACTTAGTCTGCTCCACTCCAACTTCAGGGAGATAAGACTAGATGAGATCTGCTCTTTGCAACTTCAAAGAGATAAGATCTGTGATTTTAATCCGCTCCATTGCTACTTCAGGGAGATAGGATTATTGGCTTTAATCTGCTCCACTGCAACTTCAGGGAGATAAGATTCGCCATCTTCAGTCTTTTTAATTGCAATGTTGGGGAAACAAGATTCGCCGTCGTAGCTTCAATCAGTTCCACTACACTACCAAGGAAGTAAGATTTGCTGTTGCGGCTTCAATCTTTTTCACTGTAATGCCAACGAGATAGGATTCGCTGACCACAGCTTCAATCCGCTCCACTTCAGCTAATCCAAGCCTTAACGCCAGGGAGATAAGATTCACCGTCGTGGCTTCAATCTGCTCCGCTACAACGCTAGGGAAGCAAGATTCGCCGTTGCAGCTTCAATATTGCAATGTTGAGGAAACAAGATTCACCGTCGTAGCTTCAATCTGTTCCACTACACCGCCAGGGAAGTAAGATTCGCCGTTGCGGCTTCAATCTTTTTCACTGTAATGCCAAAGAGATAGGATTCGTTGCCCACAGCTTCAATCCGCTCCACTTCAGCTAATCCAAACCTTAACGCCAGGGAGATAAGATTCGTCATCGTGGCTTCAATCTGCTCCGCTACAATGCCAGGGAAGTAAGATTCATCGTTGCGGCTTCAATCTTTTTAATGGCAATGTTGAGGAAACAAGATTCGTCGTCGTAGATTCAATCTATTCCACTACACTGCCAGGGGAGTAAGATTCACCGTTGCGGCCTTAATCTGCTCCACTGTAATGCCAAAGAGATAGGATTCGCTGCCCACAGCTTCAATCCGCTCCACTTCAGCTAATCCAAGCCTTAACACCAGGGAGATAAGATTCGCCGTCATGGCTTCAATCTACTCCGCTATAACGCCAGGGAAATACGATTCGCCATTGTGGCTTCAATCTTTTCCATTGCTACGTCAAGGCAATAAGACTGATGTCTTTGATCTGCTTCACTGCCAATATAGGAAGGCAAGATCTGTTATTTTCAACCTACTCCACTGCAGCTGAAGGAGACAAGGCTGGTATCTTCGATCTACTTCGCTACCAACGTGGCGCGATGGTGATGAAAATCGAAGGTGGCGTGTTGCAAGGATACTGCGGCGGCTTAGTTTGCTGCTTAGGGTTTCTGATTTGGGTTTTCTGGTGTTGGGCCATTTGGGCTGAGTTGGTTTTGGGTTAAGGTTATTTGGGCTAGTCTAGCTAATTGGGTTTAGTGTCTGGGCTAGGTTAATTGGGTTGTTTAACAAACTGTGGTGTTTGGTTTTTTTATTATCTATTGGGTCGGGCAAATATTAGGCCTTACAACTATGTCCTAATCTAATGTGTCTAGACTTTCCATTATATACTTGGCTATATGCCTTTGCTAGAGTAGCCTCACTATCACAACGGATAGAAATAGGTGAAATTGGCTTAGGCCATAAAGGTACATCATAAAGAAAATTTCTTAACCATTTTGCTTCTTTAGATGCAATGCTAATGCAATAAATTTCACGCCACGGTGGAATCAGTAATACATGTTTGTTTCTTGGAACCCCAAGAAATGACTCCTCCACCAAGAATAAAGATCCATCCACTAGTAGATGCATGATCTTCCAAACTTGTAATCCAACTAGCATCCGAATACCCTTCTAAAACTGGAGGATATCCATTATAACACAATCCATAGTTAATAGTTTTCTTTAAGTACCTAAGTACTCTATTCAAAGCTTGCCAATGCAAACTACTTGGATTACTTGTGTACCTACTCAATTTTCCAACAAGATATGCAATATCCGGTCTTGTACAAATCATTATGTACATAAGACAACCAATTAGACTTGCATATTTCAATTGATCAATTTTCCTACCAAAGATTAGATACTAATTTTAATTGAGGATCCATGGGTGTAGATGCTAGTATACGATTGAAAAGATCAAACTTTTAAGCACATTTTCAATGTAATGTGATTGTGATAAAGCTATAGTGCTTTCATCTCGGGTTATTTTAATCCCAAGAATAACATCTGCTACACCCGTATCCTTCATAGCAAAGTTGTTTGACAAGAATTTCTTTGTGTTTTCTATTTGTTCCAAATCCGTGCCAAAAATGAGCATGTCATCTACATATAAGCAAATTATGACAACTTTTCTATTTTCAAATTTGCTATATATGCACTTATCAGATTCATTTATTTTATAGCCATTAGCTAAAACAACCTTGTCAAACTTTTGGTGCCATTGTTTTGTTGCTTGTTTAAGCCCATATAAAGATTTAAAAAGCTTACATACCTTATGCTCTTGTCTTGGAACAACAAATCCTTCCGATTGCTCCATGTACACTTCCTCTTCCAATTCACCATTTAAAAATGTAGTTTTAACATCCATTTGGTGAACAATCAAATTATATATAGAGGTAAGTGATATTAAGAGTCTAATTGTAGCAATTCTTGCTACTGGAGCATAGGTATCAAAGTAATCAATACCTTGTCTTTGTGTAAAACCTTTTGCTGCATAAATTATGCACCAATGTAGGAGTATTATCCATGTCACATAAATTTTGATACTGGAGCATAGGTATCAAAGTAATCAATTTCTTTCCACCTAATGTAGGAGTATTATGCATGTCACATAAATCACTATGTATCAAATCAAGAAATTTTGTTTTCCTTTTAACCTTAGGGAAAGGGTTTCTTGTAATTTTAGTCAACATACATGTATTGCATTTTTCAATATTATTATTAAAAACAAGAATTAAATCTAATTTATACATGTCATTCAATTTTCTATAATTCAAATGACCTAATCTATAATGCCACAAACAAAAAGATTCAACCATATAAGCAGAAATAGTATTGTTATTCTTATTAATAATATTGAGTTTGAACATGCTCTCATACATATACCCTTTCCCCACAAAAATTCCTCCATTAGGCAAAATAAACTTATTTGCCTCAAAAACAAGTTTGAAACCAAACTTATTCAACAGACTTCCAGACACTAAATTTTTCCTAACTTCTAGTACATAATATACATCATTTAAGGTTAAAACTTTTCTAGAAGTGAATTGTAGTTCAACAGACCCTTTGCCTTTGATTGCTGCGGTAGAAGAATTTCCCATGTACAAGACATTGTCATTTTCACATTGTGTGAACTTTGTGAACATGCTTTTGTCTTTGCACACATGTTTGGTTGCTTCGGTATCAATCCACCATGTATTATCATCTTGTGCCATATTAATTTGAGATATCATTGCAACGAACTTTTCGTTATTATCAGCCTTAGAAGATGATTTCTTCTTTAAAAATTGACATTCATTCTTGAAATGTCCCGGCTTTCCACAATGATAGCATGAGCCATTTTGTTTCTTTTTGAACTTAGGTGCTCTATCAGTCTGATTGAACTTTCTCTTGAATGGTTTAGTAGTCTGTACTTCCTCCGTAACATGTACTTTGGCATTTTCAGAATTTAGGTTCTGATCTTGTTTTCGATACTCTTCTTCAATACGAAGATGATTTGCCAAAGCCTCAAGAGATATTTCCTCTTTCTTATGTTTTAGACTTCTTTTAAAGTATTTCCAAGATTGAGGAAGTTTGTCTATTATGGAGGATACCACAATCATTTCATCCATTTTCATATCATATTGCTTAAATTGATTCAGCATCTTTTCAATATCACGAAATTGTTCCATAATGTAATCGACCATCAACCATTTGATAATTATTGAAACGACTGACAAGAAATTACTTACTTGTAACATCTTCGGTCATGTATCTTGCCTCCAATTTGTCCCATAATTCTTTAGCGGTGACCTCGTTTTGGTAGGTGTCGAACAAACCATCAGATAAACCATTCAATATATGGCCCATGCACATGTAGTCAGCATTGTCCCATTTTTGTCTTCCTCGGGTTGCAGCAATAGATTCGTTTTCATTCTCTTCAGGTCTTGGAATATCCAAAACATAAGCAATCTTCAAAGTTGATAATAAGAAGTGCATCTTTTTCTACCATCGTTGAAAATTGCCACCATCAAACCGATCAAGTTTAACAAAGTTGGAAGCCAACTCCCTTAGTGTTCCACTTTCATGTGTTGTGGTAGTCATCATGAAATATAACCTTAAAATTGTTAGTTCAAAACTCCGATAAGAAAAATCTCAAACACACGATCGAAACTCGAACAGAAAAAGAAGAAATAGGACAGGCTCCAAGGCGTGTATCAAGCCACTATCTTTAAGGTTATATTCACCCCCACCTATCTTCGGTGTGCAAATGAGTTCCAAGCAAATTAACCTCGAGGATACAATGAAGCCAATGACTATTTATGTTTTGCATCGACGAGAATAGTCCACTATGCAATCGAGCAATGTATAACAAAAACTCAATTTCTACAAAGAATTTCAAGAATCTTTATAGAATAATCTAATAATATTAGAAAATGAATGAAGGAAAGAAATAATATTAGAATTTGTTGATATATTTACAAATGAAATCTCATTCCTATTTACAGAATTTTCATGTCTCTTCATAGAGACATCTTTTAATAGGTGTCTTTATGAATAAATAAATAATAATAATTATTCATTTAATTTTATAACTATTCAAATAATATTTTTGAATAGTTATAATTTTTTTAAAATCAAATGATATAACTTTTGACCAATGACCAAAAGTTTTATCTTTTGATTAATTACACCCATTCATTTATAGTTATTGGGATACTATAAATATTTGAAAATGTTCCAACAGAGAATCACAACAGTTTAAGTAGAAAAGCAAATGAACTAGCAATATAACAAGAAATAACTTATTTAGGTCAAACCCAGAGATAAAAAACGATATGTCTATGTAAGTTGGAAAAATGGGGGTGGCATCAAAACCCAATTTGTTTTTGTAAAATAAAAACTCAAAATTTGACCAAATCTTTCATTTGAATCATTCAAAGGAGAAAATAATTATATGCACATCACCAAAACGAATGGTACCCTTTATGCCCTAGAAAATCTTGACGAGTGACACGTCCTTGTAACATGTAATTGTTTCGAACCTTCTATGAGGATGATTAGGAAATCCAGCTAGAGGAGACAACAAGGACTACTTTTGGCGGTGTATGCTTTTTGCCGATGTCGCTCACTTCCTTTAGACATCCACCATTGTCATTGAATACTACTGCTTCTCAACTATCGCTTATGAACCTGAGCTGAAAACCCATTCAAATGGAGCATCTCGAGGTTATTTAAACCATAGGTTTTCAAGCTGGATCCAGGTCGGGTTGTAACACCCTATACTCGACCCGATCGCTGAGCTCGAGTAACAGGACGCTACACCGCCGTCTCATCAACAACATAACATACATCTCATTAACATGCAATTATCAAAAAAAATTACATTTGATCATTTATAGAGATTCAAAGTCATGAATACCCTAAGCAACATTGAATTGTGCTAAACATACATTAGACGAACTTATAACAATATTTAAACATGCTTTTAAACCACTTAACAAAAATTCCGAGTAAATAGCGTAGGTATCAATACTAATTCAATGGTATTGATATTTCTTTCAAATGGTATCAATACTGCTCGGAAAATCGATACCAAAACAATATTTTGTTTTCTTGCAAAAGTTAAAACCCAGCAGCTATCGATACAAATCCAAAACGTATCGATATTTTTACCCCGGGTATCAATACTCAAGAAATAGTATTGATACCAAATCAAGTTACTAACTTCCTGAACATTCAAAAATCATAGAGGTATCAATTTTAAAACCTGAATATCAATACTCCTACTCTAGACAA
The DNA here is from genome assembly GCF_025698545.1 of Gossypium raimondii. Lineage (NCBI taxonomy): Eukaryota > Viridiplantae > Streptophyta > Magnoliopsida > Malvales > Malvaceae > Gossypium > Gossypium raimondii. Next base: position 17,814,857 of record NC_068572.1, on the reverse strand, counting down.
CAAAAATACAACATATTAAAGCAATGAGTCCAACCTAACTTAAATACATTCAACATACAATTTTTACCACATCAAGCAATTGCCAAAATGACTATAATAACAGTTCAAAATATCAAAAATATGTTCGAGCAAGAATCAATATATCAAGCTTAATATCCATAAATCTTAAGAGCAATAAAGTCATGTAAACATCCAAAACATCATGGCATTGATCAACTAAAAATCTACCACATTGCCTTATTCCCACGGTTCAAAGAATAATAATATCACCTACACAAAAACTAAAGCCTAACTTGGATCACTTCCTTGGTATACCCACACCACTCACATCGCAAACGCTAAAACATCTGCAATGATTTTAAAAAAAGTGAGTGAACTTAATCAAGCTCAGTGAATGTCGAAACAACCGTAATGTATACACAACACCAAAGGTTAACAATAATTCATCAATAATTCATCATATTCTAAACAAGTCACAATAACATATTCACGCTTCATTAAATCATAAAACTAGCATATACTCTCATATATAACTACACTCAACTCATGTTCAAATAATTAATTTTACAATAATTCATCAAGACTAACAATGGATAAATACTTTAATAACTCACAAGTCTAGCTGATATATTCATATGCATTCACAAGTTAAATGAAAATGACCCAAATTACAATTACATACACAATTTACCATAAGAACATACTAACATTTTCATGAAACTTAAATCAACTCATTTAATATATTACTTACATGTTTATGCATTCGTCTCACATCGTAGTATCACAATATATAATATCACATTTAAATGATAATTTGGCACTTGGGGCTATGAAAATAAAAGCCCTATCACTACACATCAAATACACGGATCTCCAATACACTAAATAACTCGTAAAGTCGAACATATCTCAAAAGCGTAGCATTTAGCTAACACTTTCCAACACACCAACATATCCTAGTGAATGGAGCTTGGCTCACATTCCCTTATCTCTTCAAACTGTCCCAAGGCCTCAATGCCCAAATCACAATACAAGAGTGAGTACTCACAACCGTATGGCATGCCAACTATATCTAACAGTTTCAAAAAATCACAAGGCCAAAATATCCAGAATTACACAATTTTAATTATTGATTTAATGCACATCATCTCTATTCAAATTCATCAATTTACATCACAAGCTTATACACATTGCATGCTTATCAAACTCACATTTAATAGCACTTTTAAGTCCCACAATAATACACATTGAGTCATCCCATATTCGACCACATATGTGTATTAATATCAATACATCATATATCACATACAATTGTTCGCACGTATTACCTTTCATAATAATATCACTTTACAATTCAACACATATGTACTTACCTAAATATCGCTCACTTCCATTGTATATTTGCATTATTAGCATATTATCATCCCTATTATTTGGCATGGATATCATGCCCACAACACAACACAATTCACAATAGCCATCACAAATATCTCATGTCACAATATCGCATCATAATACACAATCCACAACTATTCACATAATCACACGTTTTGTCAAAATAAACCAAAAGGAATAGAAAGCTTACACTCGGAACTTAGGATAAGGGTTTAGGCTATTTCTAAGCTCTCAATTAACACTATGAATCGTGTCTACAAGTAGTGATTTCAAACACTCATTGTTCGCGTTTTCGCCTAATCACCGAAAGTTTAAACTAACTTTTCCTTACCTTTATCTTTACCTGCTGAATGTCCTAACAATTTCGAAGCTTCAACAAGGTAAATCACACAACATAATCAACAATCAGCCAAAGACTCACTTCAAATATTTTAAACAAAAGCCTAAGCTAAATTCTCTTATAATCGAAACATTCAACATAGCAAACTTTACACTCAATTATCACGTTATATATTTAATCTTTTTGCCTAAAACTGATTCCATTTATCTAATTTATTCGCCTACAACTGATTTTCAACCTTTAAACTACGAAAATTAATTAAATCCTTAGAATAATTAATAAAACTTTAAATTGAGTTGAGAAACCTTCTAATATCATCAAAACTATTTGAAAAATACTTTGAAACCATGTTTTTACCCAAAAATCTCGAAATCCACCATTAACGACCCAATTTTCAACTTTTATTCAAAACTTATAATTTAATGGCTAAAAAATCAATTTAAAAGACCAAATAACATTAAAAACTAATAAGAAATCAAATTGTTACCTTCAATGGAAGAGAAACGAGCTTTTAGTTGAAAACTCGAAAAACCCACAAGTTTGGGAGATGATAAAATCAAATGTGTTTTGAGTGTTTTTCTTGAAATTCTATGGAGATCTATGGCTTGGTTGATGATAGAAATTAAAAGAATAAAGTTTGTAAAATAAAATTGAGAAGGAGAAGCTTGGGAAGAATAATGAACAGCAACAAAAGTATGGGGAAGAAACTATCGTGGGTTTTATAAAAATGGAAGGGGAAATAGGGTATTTTTAAGAATTTGGTAAAAAAAAATTTTAACTACTCCTAAGTTAAACCCTTATACAAAACAGTGCTTATTTTAACATTGAAAGCCTTTTCAATATTATTTTCAAAAATTGTTTTAATTTTCAAAAAGCCATAGACGAAAACAGTTTCAAGGTACCACAATTCAAAATTTCTAAGCCAAAATTCCTAACTTACCCATAAAACTTATAGGCCAAATTTCAAAGTGTGACACGGGTTATTTTAATTATAATTATAATTATATAACAATTACCTTTTTAAAATATATAATATTTTTTTAGTGAAAAAGATCAATTTAGCTATTTTTAGTATATAAACTTTTTATATATTTTAAATTTTTGGGGAAATTACCAATAAAAGTCCCTTTATTTTCAAAATTACCGAAATAGGTCAGGTCCTAAATTAATTACCGGAATGGGCTAATTTCCCCCATAACGCGTCCACGTCAGCATGTTGTCAGGGGATAAAATAGGAAAACGCTTCCTCAAGGAAACGCTTTGTCCACGTGGACAGAAAACATATCCTTGAGGGCGCGCTTTGTGTCCACGTGGACAAAGCGCTGCCTTGAGGAAGCGTTTTCCCTGTGTCTGCTATAGTACCAATGGCTACTTTTTTTACCGTTGGTAACCTCCCAACGGTCAAAAAAAATTATAAAACCCTCCTTTCATTTTTTCACACTTAAATTCTTTCCATCTTCAATCTTTCAATATTCTCTCAAATTCCTCTTAAAGCTCTCATTAATTTTTTTCAGAAAAGCTCTAATTTTATTTTATTTGAATTTATTTTTTAAATCAAAAAAATTTGATCGTGTTAGCAATGACCGGAGAATTAATTCGTCTCGATGATAAACACATATCTGTCAAAGAAATGAAAATGGTAAGTGTTAAATTTAATTTTTAAATATTATTTAAGATTTTTTTAATATATGTAATTTTTAAATAATTTTTATTTTATTATTTCTTATAAAAGTCTATAGATCGGATATTGTAATCCTATATCCATAATATGCCTGGTCCTCCACCGTTGATAGAGGATTACCTGCGAGAAGCAAATTTTTGGCACATGGCGACGATAGGTCGGGGGTGCAAGTTGAACCCGTAACTCATTAGTGCACTGATAGAGAGGTGGAGACCCGATACGCACACATTTCATCTTCTTTGTGGAGAGCGTACTATCACTTTGGAAGACGTGAACTTACAATTGGGATTGTCGGTGGACGGGTACGCAGTCACCGGGTCCGTTTAATCTGGTGATTGGGGAGTGATATGCTATGAGCTTTTGGGTGCTATTCCGAATAATATTAACGGAGGTCGGATCGAAATTAGCTGGTTACGAGACACATTCCCGGAGCCAGATGATGATTCTACCAAAATAGAAAGAATACGATATGCTCGGACATACATTCTTAAGATAATTGGAGGTTATCTGATGCCAGACTTGTCACGAAACCTTGTAAATCTGAGATGGATGCTGAAACTCGTTGATTTTAGAGCAACTGGTGAATTTAGTTGAGGGTCTACCGTGTTGGCAACATTATGCAGGAGATGTCTTGATGTAATTTGACGAATAAGCGAAAATCGGAGGTTGCCTATCACTACTGCAATCATGGGCACAGTTTCGCTTTCCATTTTTACGTCATCGAGTGGACCACCAATATACATTCTCACTCATAACGAGGTAAATTTTATATTATATTTTACAAATATTACATAGATTTAATATATAATCGTATGCTAAAAATTTATTTAATTAGGTGGAACCATTCGGCAAGTTATGTTAGATTACCTACCTCTTTTGAAGATATACGGCTTCTAAACCAACGGTCGGAAGCACAAGTATTAAATAAAATAGATATACATAATGAGATATTCGATTCGTATTTAGTATTATGTATATAACTAATATTTCCATCATTTTCATATAGTTTCAATAGACACCATACGAGGATCCGGCAATTCGGGCAGTAATTCCAAATGAATACTTCCAAAATCCGAACGCTTAGCTTGTGAATGTCCCATTGGTCAACTTTACAATCGTAAAGATGCACCAGTCAGACAGAGTATTACGACTATTTGAATTCCGACAACCGATTCCCGTGTCACCTGAGGTGTTGGATGATCATCATAGAATCGACTTACGACAATTGTATACAAATTGGCTGAGTGTCCATTAAAATGAAATTGTCGTATCATTTCATTTAATTTCACCTGCTATCACCAAGGTTGATGCCATTTCATTTCTTTCCAACATTACCTACTAAGTGTCCATTAAAATGAAATTGTCATATGCAATTGCCATAAGTCGATTCTGTGATGATTATCTAACACCTCAGGTGCCACGAGAATCGGTTGTTAGAATCTAAATTGCCGTAATACTCTGTCTAACTGGTGCATCACCACGATCGCAAAGTTGACCAATAAAACATTCACAAGCCAAGCGTTCGAATTTTACAAGTATTCATCCTGAATTACTGCCCGAATTGTCGGATCCTCGTATGGTGTCCATTAAAACTATATGAACATGATGAAAATATTAGTTATATACATAATACTAAATACTAAATACAAATCGACTATCTCATTATGTATATCTATTTTAATTAACACTTGTGCTTCCGACCGTTGGTCTAATAGAAGCCGTATATCTTCAAAAGAGATTGGTAATCCAACATAACCTACCGAATGGTTCCACCTAATTAACTAAATTTTTAGCATATAATTAAATTTTAAATCTACGTAATAATTGTAAAATCTAATATAAAATTAACCTCGTTATAAGTGGGAATGTATATAGGTGGTTCACTCAAGAATGTAAAAATGAAAAGTGAAACCGTGCCCATGATTGCAGTAGTGATAGGCAACCTCCAATTGTCGCTTTATTCGGTCTCGTCGTCCCGCAAATCTCCTGGTACAATATTGCCAACAAGGTAGACCCCTAACTAAATTCACCAACTGCTCTAAAATTAACGAGTTTCAATAGTCATCTCAGATGTACAAGGTTTATTGACAAGTCCGGCATCAGATAACCTCCAATTATCTTAAGAATGTATGTCCGAGCATATCGTAGTCTTTCTAGTTCGGTAGAATCATCATCCCGCCCGGAATATGTATCGAACCATTTCATCTCGCTCGACCAATAATATTATTCTAATAGCAACCAAAAGCTCAGAGCATACCGCCCCTAATCACCGATTGAACGAACCAAGGTTCGTGGTACCCGCCCACTCCAGAATCCAGATTGCAAATTCATGTCTTCCAAAGTGATAGTACACTTTTCATATGGAAGATGGAATGTGTGCGTCTCGAGTCTCCACCTCTCTATCAACGCACTAATAAGTTTCAAGTCCAACTTGCACCCCCAGCCTATCGTTGCCACGTGGCAAAGACTCGCTTCCCGCAGGTAATTCTCTATCAACAGTGATAGAAGACCAAACATATTACGAATATAACATTGCAATATCGGATCTATAGGCTTTTATAAGAAATAATAAAATAAAAATTATTTAAAATTGCATAAATGAAAAAACTCTTAAATTATATTTAAAAATTAAATTTAACACTTGCCATTTTCATTTGTTCGACGAATATGTGTTTATCATCGAAACAAATTAATTCTCCGGTCATTGCTACCACGATCAATTTTTTTTAATTTAAAAAAATAAATTCAAAAAAAAATATAATTAGAACTTTTTTGAAAAAAAATTTAAAGAGAGCTTTGAGAGGAATTTAAGAGGAATTTGAAAGAAATTTCAGAAAATATTAAAAGATTGAAAATGGAAAGGATTTAAGTGTGAAAAAAATGAAAAGGGGGTTTTATAGTTTTTTTTACCATTGGGGGTTTCCAAAGGTAAAAAAAAAAAACCGTTGGTATTGTAGCAGACACGGGGAAAACGCTTCCTTAAGGAAGCATTTTCTTGCTTTATCCCCTTATCCCCTGACAACGCACTGACATAGATGCGTTTTTGGGGAAATTGGCCCATTCTAGTAATTAATTTAAGACCTAACCCATTTCGATAATTTTGAAAATAAAGAGGCTTTTATTGGTAATTTCCCCCAAATTTTTAGTTACCTATTTCAAATATATATTATTGCTTATATTGATTATTTTTGTTGAAAATAATTTAAACACAAAATTGTATATACAATGTTCCATATCAAGTCCTTTTTGAAAGATGTTGGATATCGAGTTACTATAATAATTCAAGTGAATTACTTAAGCATGATTATTCCTTTGAATTCTAATTTATCTAAAATAAAATTTTTATTATCTATTAAATTTATCGTTATAACCTTAAATTAAAAAGGTTTCAAAACTAAAAAAAAGCACACATCTGTTTGCTTTTGTAGCAAGTTTTTTTTAGGGTTTCAAAGTGTTTTCACATGGAGAACAGCGGTAGAAATATGGAGAACGACATAGCAAACCTCACGCTAGAAGATGATGAGGATGACATCTTAACGATCAGTAACAACAGAGATGCACCGATAGAGGTTTATGATCTGTGTTTAGTTGGGTGTTTTCTTACTACAAGTGTAATCCACTTCCCAATAATGAAGAGCACAATGGCAAATTTATGGCACGTAGTGAAAGGAGTACAGATTTCAGATCTGGGGAAAACGTTTTTTGTTCAAATTTTTTCATAAGATAGATTTAGAAAGAGTTCAAAATGGATCACCATGGACTTTTAACAACCATCTATTGGTGTTACATCGTATGGTAGCGAGGGAAAACCCACTACAAGTCCCTTTATTATTAGTTTGTTTCTGGGTACAAGTCCACGAGTTACCCCCAAGTTTTTTCTCAGAGCAATTAGCAAGACAATTAGGAGATTTCGTAGGTGCTTTTATGGAATATGATACAAAAAGTCTAGGGCGAGGTTTTATTCGTTACATGAGAACCCGAGCATTGATTGACGTGCGACAACCATTAAAAAGGAAAAAGAAATTGATGTTTGCATCAAGTATTTGCACCTATGTCAATTTTAAGAACGAAGAACTAACATTATTCTATTTCTATTGTTGGTGTTTGGGTCATAGTGATTCATTCTCCCAAATTAAGATGGAGTCTGAAACAAATGTCGCCCACATGGGATGGGATCTATCCATACAAGCCCAATCGAAAAGGGCTCTTACAATGAACAGTTTTTGGTTAAAAGGAGGAGGTAACACGAACGGAGGAATAATGGCAGAATCGATAAACCCAATTTCAAGGATTAATTTGGAAGAAGAATTGAGAGGCGTATTTGGCAAAGTAGACATGGAGCATGACTCGAAGGAACAATATTGGGAGGCTGAGGGAAAAAAGGCCACGTGGGGAAGGTGATCCCCGTAGAGTTTTTGGGCCAGGAAAAGGAAATGGTGAAAGGGTAATCATAAAATCTAACTATTTATCGCAGCTACCAAAAGGCAAGCCGACCGAACACAATGAACCTTCTAAGTTGAAACATTCGTGGGTTGGGGAGCCCACAGGTTATTAGACGACTTCGACACTAGACCTGTCCATGAGCCGGACGGCCCAGCCTGGCCCGCCCGAAATATGGGAGAGTTTGAGTAAAAATATAGGCCCGAAATATGGGCTTGGGCAAAAAAACGAGGCCCGTTTAAAAATAAGGCCGGGCCTCAAGCACCACTTTTTTTGCCCGAACCCGGCCCTGCCAAGCCCAAATATAATAAATATATTTTTTATTTTTATTTTTTAATTTTTAATTTTAAAATACTTCTAAAATTTTTTTATTTTTTTATTTTTAAAATAATTTTTTAATGTTTATTAAAAAATAGGCCGGGCCGGGCCGAGCTCAGACTTATGATATTTTTCCCGAGCCGAGCCTGGGCAAAATTTCAAGCCCATATTTCGGGCCGGGCCAAGCCTGGGCCTAGGAGGCGGGCCAAAAATTTTTTCAAGCCCGTCCCGGCCCATGGACAGGTCTATTTGACACGCACTGAAGACGTTAATAACCAATTGGTTTTCTTTATGGAGACCAAACTAAATGGTAGGAGAATGGAAGCAATAAAGAGAAAATGTGGGTTCATTCTTAGGATTGAGGTAGGGGCTAATGGTTCTCGAGAAAGTTTATACTTGGCATGGAAAGAGGACGCATCTATCACTTTACGTAGTTTCTCAATGAACCATGTTCATGTAGTAATAAAAGGAGATGAGGAGAAAAGGATTGGAGATTTACGAGTTTTTTTTTGGAGCCTCGTTTGTTCAGGATAGAAGCGATTCATGGAGGCTTATGACCCAAACGAATTCGCTTGTAGCAAAAGTTTTAAAAGCTAATTATTACCCTCGTTCAAATTTTTTAAATGTTGTTTTAAGACAGGGGCATCGTATACTTGGCAGAGTATTTGGTCAGCGAAGATGGTGTTAAGCGAGGGGATCGATTGGAGAGTGGGTACAGGGGAGAACATTTCAATTGTTAATCATACATGGATTCCCGATTCAATTAATTATAAGTTAAGCAATGAAATCAGAACTAAGACCTATCTTTTTGTTGTTGACTTAATTAATAGTAAGACTAGAGAATGGAGAAGGGATCAAATTCTGGATACCTTTTCGCGTGCTGATGCAGACAGAATTTTGCGAATACCTTTGGCCAGTACTCCTCATGAGGATATGTTGATATAGAGGGGGGAACCTTCGGGGGATTTCCCTGTGCGGAGCGCCTACAAACTATTACAAAATGGTAATCCTACTCCTACTTTAAACGAATTACAAACCAAAGCTAAAGATTTCTACAAGAAACTTTGGAGTTCAGAACTCCTGGCTAAAACAATTTGGCGAATTTCAAAGAACTATATTCCTATTTTTTCAAATTTGTATTATAAACGACTTGTGTCAAATCTATTATGTCCAAGATGCAGTATTGATGTCGAGAATGTTGACCAGTCTTTCGTGGCTGCCCTGCTTCAAAAGAGGTATGGGGGTTACTGGGTTTTCATGATATCATATTAGCGACAGACCAGGAATTTTTTGAATGGCTTACCCGGGCTTTCAACGGCTGTTCCGCTCCTAGAAGACGAGTTCTCTGTGTGGCACTGTGGAGACTGTGGATAGAAAGAAATAAAAAGTTGCACGGAAGAGTCGGTACACCAGAGAGACTATCAACTCTATTTCTTGCTACATTAAAGAACTAGAGATTGGGGAAGAAAGGGTAGTCACTAACAGAAGAGGAGTAAGGAGATGGGTACCGCCAAGCGAAGGAAGAATCAAAATCAATTTTGACGCGGCCTTTGATGAGGGGAATTCCAGATCGGAAACGGGAATTGTTGCTAAAAGCAATCAAGGAAAAGTCTTATTTTCACGGACGATCCTGCATGCTGAGGTGGGTACCGCGTTTGCAGCAGAAGCACTCGCGTGTTTATGGGCAATAAAAACAAATTCAGAAATGGGTTTTTCAGAAATAATCATAGTGGGAGACTCCCTTTCAATAGTAAAGAAATGCAACACCAACATACATGACAGATCTGAAATAAGCGCTTATATACGCAACATTAAACAGGAGATGAACAGGTTTTCTTTCACTCGAATCCAACATATCAATCGCTCGGAAAATCAATTAGCCCATCTTTTAGCAAAGGAATGTTTGAGTTCTGGAGAAGCTTCTTACCTGGAAGACGATGTTCCGAGCCACGCAAGACAGACGATGGAAAACGAATGGGCGTGAGAGCCGGACTAAGAAAATCAGAGAGAAATTTGAAGTCCTGGAAAAGAAGAAAGATGTTTTCACTTTCTTTATTGCATTTTGATTTCTCTGCATAATGGGGGCTTTGAAAAAGTTTTGTCTTAAATTATTATTTAAAATTAAATTTTGAATTAAATTTTTTCTTTGATATTTTTGTGTTAAATTTTAGTTAGTTATATTTTATGAAATTTTTAGTTAGTTATTAAATTTGATTAACACTATATTTGGATTGATAATTGTAAAGGAAAAGAAAGTAAAATAAAAAAAGTTAAAGAAAGGAAATTATTACATATTAATTTGGAAAGCAAAGTAAATTTAAGTATTTTTGTTTGGTTAAACGCTGAAAAGGAAAGGAAATAATTAAATATAGTGATCTTTTATAATCATAACCTTTTTCTATTTTGTGAAAGGTAATGTGTTGAATGATTAAAATTTAAATAAATTATTTGTAAATATTGATTGAAAGGTCAAATTAATTACAAATCAATTAATTAAAAATAATTTAAAAAATAGAAAGTTAAACCACACAAAGCGTTGTGATATCCCTAGCTTATTTAATTTTATTTTGTCAATTTTGAAGACCAATAAGTGGATATTTAAATATTTCTCTTCATATTAAAATTTTTAAACTAACCTAAAAACTTATACAGTATTCAATTAAATCCTTAATCCCAAATTTTTTTTTAAAAAAAATCACTTTGGACCCCAAAATTTGAAGCAAGAAATTTATATTGGCTCTCAATTATCCTTCTACAAAATTCCATTTTAACGTCCAAAAATTCCTTAAAAATTGCATTCGGACCTCATAAGTGAGTCAAAATTTTAATTTAGCCCCTACTTATAAATCTGAAATTTTTGGCCTTAAATTCAAAAATTAACTCAAAAACTAAATTAAGATTTAATTTGATTTCCAAATTTAAAATTAAATAAGATTAATTTACCACATAAATTCACATAAACACTTTATTCAAAGGTCAATTAATCAAAACCAAAAGCTTGGATAAAATTAGGTGTTTGTACATGGCTATGGGTCATTTGGTGAGGATAAATGATTTAATAATTACTTGTATAAGTAATGATTATTTTCATTATAGTAGATATAATAGTGTCCATGACATAAAAGTGATCAAATGATATCGTTAAATTTAACTTTAAGGAATTGTAAATACATTATGAAAGTAACACATATTGAAAGTTAAGAAGATAAGTAAATTTCAGTATACAGTAATGATACTTTTACTTTTAGTGATTTAACTTCATGAGTAAATAACTTTTAATTAATAAATAAAAAGTTAGAAGTTAATCACAAATTATTTTAACTTTTATTATATATTTCCAATCAACTACTATGCTAATTTATTATAACTATGAATTAATTGCATGTAACAACTTAGAACTAGTAAACAAATCATAAAGAGAAATTCATCGCATAAATTACTATATGCTAATTGCATTTTTCAATAAAGGACTTGAAATTAATTTATTTCTTTTAAATTATTATTTAAATAGATGAATAAATTAAATAATTGATCTTAGTTATAGTTAAATCTTATTCAGGGAATTAAATGAGTTTACATATAATTTTAATATAATAAAGTCATTATGATTTTAATAAAATTAAAATTAAATTGTGTCTCTCTAAACAATAAATCAAGCCTTCTTTTCCTCCAACTATTATTGTTTTAAATTACTGACATGGATGCCACATGTATTAATTGTTAATCTAGTAATGTCATATCAATAATTTAAAAAAATATTAAAAATATTAAAAGGTACTTTTAAAGTAAAAATATTAAATAAAAAAATTCTCAACCTTCTCAACTATTCTTCTAGGGATTCTCCTGGTTATCAAACACCACCTTCAAAAAAAGTTGAGCTTTAGTTTTCTTTTTTTTTTATTTTTCATCAAATCCAAAAACCAGAATTAATAGTTGAAAACCCGAACCTACCTTTCTCCAAACCAAATTGAACATTCTAACAATGAGGGTTTTCTAATCTTCTAATCATTTAAGCTCGGAGTCTTCATTGAATTCCTCTGCAACAAAATAACTAGAAAAAAAACCATGGATTTTTTCCCTATTCACCATGAATTGCAGTGAAAAAACACTGGAAACATTAACCCTCAAGCCTCTGTATCAAATGGAGAAACAAAATTTAATCAAAATTGCTACGGAATCATGTATAATTAATATCATTATGCCTTCTTATAGTGTCTAAAAATAGTGTGAAATAAATCAAATCATGTACAAATTTAATCAAAACTAGAAGGAAAGCATCGAAAAAAGAAGGGAACTTATCTTGGGTCAGTGGCATTTTACGAAGCTCTGACCTTCAGTTTGCAAATCCCAACAGTAAAGAAATAGCCACTGTCGAAAAGAGTAACATATCTCAAAATCGAGTCGATCTAACTGAGAGAGATCCGGGTTTAACAAGCTCGAAAGTCTCTTAGGATGTTTGGAAATTTCTAGTGATTTTCTAAGAAAAGCATTTTGATGCGAGCTGAATTTTTAGTGGCAAAAGAGTAATTTCTATGAACTTAAATGAAACGGGGCGTTTTCACCAAATAAGTTTGTTATTTTTGTTACCGCTGTCACAACTTCCCTTTTTGTCATTTTTCTTTATTTTCTCTATAAACCAGGTTATATGACTATAATACAGGGAATGAAATATGCAGTAGAAAACAACTCTTGGGTCTTTTCTTTCTTATTCTTTATCTTTTTCCATTCTATTGTTCTTTTCCTATTTTCTAGGTCGATTCTTATCAAGGTATCAGAGCTTCAGCGATTCTTCATGGATGGGGACGGTGTGACCACGCGTGGGCAGAAGGATACCTCGATTCTACAGCAAGAACTTTTGAAGGTCCAAGGGGAACTGTCTTAGCTAGATGCTAAATGAGACTTTAAGTTAGAAAGCAGGCTTCAAAACTTCAGGGAGGATTTAAGGGGAGAAATGCATTCACTCTTTGAACAATATTTGAGGTCCTCCTCATCGAATACAGCAGCAACAAATCAAGCAAAAAGAAAGGGCGTGTTGGGAGAACCTCTAGGATTTCCCCCCAAGGAATCGATGGCACCCAACCAACCCTCATTGGTTCTAGCATCAATTCAGCTGACTAGAGCAAGATTCGTTACTGAGTGATTTTCCAGATTGGAATGTCCTCATTTCAATGGATCTAATTTTAGAAGATGGTGGTCGAAACTCGAACAATATTTTGCATCAGAGTTAGTTCCCGCCTGTGATAAGGTTCGAATTGTTATCACATTTAGAGAAAGGAAGGGAGGGGTTTTGGGGCTCTACTTTAGGTGGTTTTAGACGGTGTTTCGTCATCGGAGTGAAGCGGTGACGACACAGCAAGAAGCTAGAGCTAGAGCTGAAGGAAAAAAAGGAGGAAAGAGAGATAAAAAAAAAAAAGAGAGAAAGAAGTGAAGAGTGCACATTTTGTAGAGAAAAGGATAGGAAACGGCACCGGAGAAGTGATGGCGGTGAAACAGGGGGCTATGGGTTTTTGTGGAAAAAAAGACGAAGACGAAGAAGAGGAGGAGAAAATTAGATAGAAAAGAAAGAAAGAAAAATAAGGAAAGATAAAGAGAGAAAAGCAATATATATATATACATATTTTTTTAAAACATAAAAAACACATGATTTTATTGTATCAAGAAATATCCATGCAGATGCCAAGCCAAATTTTAACGGCTTCGTTAGTATTTCCATCGAAAATAGACTAATTTGACGAATAAAGAAGCAGAAAAAATTAAAGAGCTGATTTGATGTTTTAAAGAAATGCTAAGGGTCAAAAATGTTATTATGCCATTTTAGTTTGGGGTTCTTAATTAATTAATTAATTAGGCTTGTATTTGATTCAAATCAAGCAAGATAAACTCGAAAATTTGGGCCAAAAAATCTTTGGTCACCATAGCCCAACTCGGCATGGGGAAGGACAACTAAGTTGCTAATTACCCTCAATTGAGTTATTTATCACCATTAGTTAAGAATATCCTCTCAGTCACATATTCACTAAGGATTACCACCTAAGTCACCCTTTGAGTCTCTTCCTAGATATATAGATACTCTCTTGATATCACCACTTGGCACAAGTTATACTCGATAGGATACCCTCTCAATCTCACCTATCTCGATATTCTATTAGGGACGCCACTCCCTAATATACTAAGAATTATTGAATAAACACTCAATTGTAGATAAATAATTACTTAATTAATAAATCATATCCACAACCGAAACATGCCAAATATGAAATAAGCACAACATTTATTCTAATATTTGTACAAATGTTAATTGTCCAGAGAAACAAAATATAAATAAAAGAATAAAATATAAATGAAGAAATTGCTCGTTGATAATTAATTGAGGCACGGTGCCAAAGCAATCCCCGCTCGCAATCTTCTTCACATCGGAATAGGAAAAATCTCGACTAAGTGAACATAAATAAATTACAAAGAAAAGCAAATAAATCTATTTAATTGTCTAGCTATCAACAACTTCCTCCATGATGAGATTATAATAGTGTATATATAGGCAAAACTTAAGGAAACATTAAGGTAATTTATTCCTAAAATACCCCTGATTTAATAACCAAATTACCGCTTTAAAATTCTGATCACGTGACCACTCAGCAATTTTTCACAATGATGCCACAACATCGTGACATCAACCCTGTTTTCAGCCTTTGATGCTTTGAAGTTTAGTGTCGTGACGCCAAATGTTGATGTCGTGACACGGCCATCGTTCCTTACATACTTAAGCCCAAATTGATGCCCTACACACTTAAATACCCATTAGTCATTCCTGAGGCCCGATTTGGCCCTACAGGTCATCAAAACACTAAAAACTATGTAAAAATACTTATTTTACCGAAATTAAACCTAAGCAAATAAAAACCGAAACCGAAATAAAAACATATAAAAACACAAGAAAATAAGCTCGTTAAGTGTCAGAAAGACCTTAATTTGCTAGAACGAATTGTGGCAGATCAAGGTTGTTGCAGATAAATGTTAGTTTTGTTTGATTGAATGAATGTCAGTAGAGTTTCGAACAGTGAAATGTAACAGCCCAATTTTGACCCTAATCAGACAAAGTGGTTTCAGGACCACAAATCCGAGTCAGAAAAATATTTTAATATTATTTTTAGTATTTGCAGTATGTGAATTAATATGTGTGAAAATTTCGTATGAAAATTTGATCGTTTGAGTGCTTAATTTGATAAAATGACTTAATCGCGTAAAATAAAAATTTAAGGGTCAAATCTAAAAGTACTCAATTGTTGTTGTCTTTTAAAAATGGGGGTCTTAAATGGAAATTAGGCATTTAAATGATAGTGGGTGACTATGGACAACTTTATCCTTATGTTATATGAAATATAAATTATTTAATAAAGGTTAATAAGGTCAATAAATAAAATACTAATATATGTTAATTAAAAACAAAGTAAAAATTCAATTGTTATCATCCATGTTTAGCCGAAACTAGAGAAAAGAAAGAAGAGAAAAACACAAGCATAGATTCGGCCATATTCAAGCTTGATTTAAGGTTCGTTTTAACTCGGTTTTTGATAATTTTTACGTTTTTGAGATCGTTACTTTGAATACTTCAAAACCCATGTCTTAATTTTGTGAATTGTTGATGATTTTGAAATGTGTCATTGATGAATGCTTGAACTTTGTGATAGTTCATGATGAAAAATTAAAGATATGTGAAAGATTAACATGTTTTGTCTTTGAATTTTTGGTGAAATTGAGTAATTAGGGCTAAATTGTGAAATTAAATTTTTGAGGGACTAACATGTGAAATAAATGAAATGTGTGGACTTGTATGAGCACTAGGCACATTCGACCCTTGTATAGTGTGGACAAATTTTGTGTATTTTGTGTTTTATGCAATAGGGACTAAATTGCAAAAAGTGTAAATGTCAAGGGCAAAATGGTAATTTTCCCATTTATGTGTTTTTTGGACTAAATTGAATGTAATAAAATTTAAACTAGCTCATTTTGAACATATTTAGATCAAGAACCAAATAAATCGGAGTTGGATCGGAGAAAAGCTAAAGTCGTCGACTAATTGTCCGGTTTCGATTTTACACTGTCCGAGGTAAGTCTACTAGCTATTTAATGTTATTAAATCAGTATATATGTATGTATATCTATTGTATTTTTGTTGAGTTAAAATTAAAAGTATATAAATTGAATTGGAAGTATGAAATTATGAATGTATATGTGTTAGATTCGAATGACCATGAATATGCAAATATACATATATATGTCCTTGTAATGAATTTAGATATGAACTTATATATATGTATTATATTCGAATAAGCATGTATATACATGTAAATTTTATTGTATTGAATTTAGGTATGAAATTACATAGGTATGTGACATATTCGAATATATGTATGTATATGTGTGAATAAGTTTTGAATTTAGTTAATCTTGAATGTTATATATGCTTACAAGAGGTTCAAATAGGTATGTATATATGAGTATAAATTCTTGAATTTTATTAAAAGTATGGATGTTACATATATATATGTATAATATATTTGTATATGTTTGGATCGAATAAGCATGTATACATATGTATAATTGTTTTTGAGTATAAGTATGAAATTATATATGTATATGTTAAATTGAATATGTATGTGTATACAAGTATAAGTACTTGTTTCAAATATAAGTATAAATTATATACATGTTAGATTCAATATGTATATATGTACATGTATAAGTTCTTGTATTGAAATGGGGTATGAACTTATATAGGTATATGCGAGATTCGAATGTTAAATGTACATAGTATGTTATAAGTTAAATAGTATGATAATAGTAGTAGTATCTAAAGTATGAAGTTATATATAAATGTGTTCGGTTGAATCATTGAGATATTAAGTTGGATTTGGTAATTGAACTTTATATATCCATGTGGTTCAAGAATATAAGTTATAAATTTTGGGTTGAATTTTTATGTATGGATTTTATATACATATATAGTTTGAATATGAGTTACAACTTATGTGAAATGAGATTTTAGGCTCAGTGCCTAGAAGGTTTATCGCCAGTGAGATAATTCAGACTTTATGTCTAGCAGGCTTGATGCATGTGAAACATTTCGGACTATAAGTCTAGTAGGCTAAAAGTCGGTGTACTGAATCGGGTTTTAAAACCTAGCAGGCTAAGTGCCGGTGAATCTGTTTATATTATGTGTTTAAATATATTGGATATGTACGTGATTTACGTCATATGTATTTGAAGAACATGTATATACATTCGGTCATTGAATTTGATGAGCATATAAATATTCGTTAATATGTATTTGAAGAGTATATAGATATGCTCAGTTTATTGCACTTGTTAAATATATATACATTTGGTTATATGCATGTGGTAAATATATATATATATATATGCATTTGGTATATGCTTTTAATGAATATCTATATATATTCGGTGATATGCATTTTGGTAAGTGTAAATATATCCGATTATATTTATTTGATGTATATGTATATACATTCGGTTATGATAATTTGTTAAGTATATATATTCATTCGGTTATTCATAATTGAAGTGTATATGCATTCGGTTTTAAGCTTTGATAATTATGTATGCATATGATTATATGCAATTAATATGTAAATGTATTCGGTTGTAAGGTTTTGATGAGTATATATATACAATTGGTTGTATGCATATTGTATATATATATATATATATATATGTATTCAAAGGATACGCATTCTATGAGTTCATATACTTGGTTATAAACAAGATGATTATGAATAACAATTATTCAAATGATAATATATGTGGTATTTGTGAATTCAATAGGTGTACCAGGATATTATATAATTGTTTTTATATATTTTGTTAAGCTATAGATTTACTAAGCTATAAGAGCTTACCTTGTTTGTTTACGTCTTTCTGTTTTATAGATTTAAAGATCAAGCTTTAAGCTTAGGGATCGTCAGCAAAGATCATCACTCTATCTACTGTCTTGGTATTAAAATGTTTGAATTTTAACTTATGGCATGTACAGGCTAGATAATGTTTTGAAGGTCGTACTTTGATGTACTGTATATGAAATTAATAGCCATATGAAAATGGCTTATTTTCTTATGGTTTAGCTGGAGTATAATGCCTTTATTTTGTTTTTAAATGGTTTAAAGTAAAGCTTATAATATGACATATTTAATATTAGACTAAGTTTATTATATTTAAATAATATATATAATGTATATGTTTGATTTTGAAATGGTTGTGTTTTGTTCAGTAATGCCTCGTAACCCTAATTCGGCGACGGATACGGGTTAGGGGTGTTACATGAAAGCTATGTTAACAAAAGTTTCAAAATTGAGTTTGAGACAACATAGATGGCTAGAGTTAGTGAAAGATTATCATCCGAGTAAAAGTTTATATGATGACGGATTTGTTGAGTTAGAAATCTCTAAAAGCTATGAATATTCACCTCATTTGAGAATTTAATGGTTTTATTGTTATTGAGTTGAAAGTTAAACCATTACTTCCTCAGAAAATTCGAGATTTGCAAAGAAACGATCTGAATTTGTTATCTAAATGGGAGCAAATTCAGAATGGTTAGATTATTGATTTTAGTGTTGGTAGTAATGATAGTTTGTATTTCTGAAATCAAATTTGTGTACCGAACAATTCTGAGTTTAAAAGAGAAATTCTACGGGAAGCCATAGCAACATTTATTCAATATATCCGGGAGGAAACAAAATGTATAATGACTTGAAACAAAGTTAGTAGTAGTCGGGAATGAAATGAGAAATATTTGAGTTTGTATCGAGATATTGGTATGTCAGCAAGTAAAATTTGAGCATCAGGTTCCATTAGGTTTACTATAGCTTATTATGATTCCTAAGTGGAAATGGGAACGTGATATGATGGACTTGTATCAAGACTTCCATTAACTCTGAAAAGAAGATTCAATCTGGGTAATTGTAGATAGATGGATGAAGTCAACTCATTTATTCCAGTCAAGACTGATTACTCGCTTAAGAAAATTAACTAAACTATATGTCGTTAAGATTGTCAACTTGTACGATGTGCCATTGTCTATTGTTTTTTATCGGGATCCGAGATTGTTTTAAAAGCTGTTTCAGATCGTCAGAAATTATTTGTGGGTTTGAGAAGAAAAGATGTCGAGCTTAGACTGGTGATAGAGTATTTCCAAAAGTCTCCCCGTGGAAGAAAGTGTTACAGTTTAGCAAAAAAGGAAACCTTAGTCTGAGATTTGTTTGGCAATATGAAATTATTGAGAGAATTAGTCTGGTGACTTACAGACTAGAATTTCCTTTGGAGCTCGAAAAGATTCATAAAGTTTTCCATGTTCCAATGTTTCTACGATATAGATCAGATTTCTCTTACGTGATTACTTCCAACGAGATAGAAATACAACTTGACTTGTTATATTCAGAAGCACCAGTCAAAATTTTAGCTTTGGAAATAAAAGAACTATGAAATTAATGAGTACCATTAGTGAAAATATTGTGAAATCGACATGGTATAGAAAAAGCTACTTGAGAAACGGAAAATTTAATGAGATCACAGTATTCAGACCTATTTTCAAGTAAAGATTTCGAGGATGAAATTTTCTTAAGGGGAGAGTTGTAACAATCAGTTTTTTAGTGGTGTCGAAAATGGTAGTTTGGGACCACAACTCCAACGAGTGAGTCCGTAAATAATATTATTTAATATTTATGAGTTAAATATAGTGTTATTTTGAATTTGATTTGATAAATTTTATTAATTGATTAGTTAGTCAAAGTACAAGTGGTTCGTAAAAAAAGTTAGTGATTTTGGAAAATGAGGTATCAGGACCTCGTTTTCATAAATCGAGCTCATAAATATTTTTATTAAATATTTAAAATTTTTTGCATAAGTGGATTGAAGTTTGGTTCGGAAATTTTGATGATTTGATAGTTAATTAAGAAAAAAGGACTAAATCGTAAAAATCGTAAAAGTTAATCATTATTGATTTTTATTAGTTAAGTGGCTTAAATAGTAAAGGTGGGAGGACTTATTATGGTATTTAGACCATAATATGATAGCTTGGACAGTTAGTGCACTTGATTAATTTGACTTTTATATTATTTTATAATTAAAATTAAATTATATGTTATAATTAAAATAAAGAAAATGTATCATCCACTTTCATTTCTTCTTCCTCCAACCAAAAATAATAAGAAACCATAAGAACCCATAACACCTCCCTCTATACTCAGACTAGGCTCTTTTTTTTTTTGTACAGATTTCCTTCACATGCTTGTAGCATCTACACGACAAATAAACTGTAGGTAGGTATTCATATTCGACTCTTTGAATTGCACCATTAATCAGTACCTGAGACACCCATGGCCTATCCAAATTAACATAAACTGCCATACGCGCAAATCTACCCGAGCTTGGTTATCAATATTGAAATCTAGCTTAGCGAACTTTCCCGTCGTCCCTCCAATCTCCCATAAAATTTTTCATTTCTACATGTATCCTGGAAGCCCTGGTAAATTGATCCATGACATAACCACACTAGGGAACGGTTGTGCAAGATCAAATTCTATGGACCATGGTTGCACCGTCAAGTATTGTCCATAAATGATCCACGGAACTTGGGAGAGAACTCTCTCAAAATCGTCGGACTTTTGGAACTTAGCCAAAAAATAGCCGTTCTCGATGTCCATCATTTGAAAAGGCTTAGATGGCTTCCAAAGAGAATACACTTTGTTTTGAAGCGCAACATACCCAATGTTTCGACCTAAAAGATTAATCACCATGATGTTAGCCATGTCCTTGATTAAGAATTGATTCACTTTATCAAAGAAATTAATCGAGGGAATGCCATTGACAAAAGAACTCGTGATATCCCCTTCCACAAAAACAAAGTCATCTTCCTCATCCATTTCTATTTCAAAGATCTCCCTCCTCGAATCACGAACAACTCCCAACAATTTCTCTTTCCATGATAATGTTGGAACCAATTCTTAGTCTACCACCATCAAACATCACCCTTCCATTTTCTTACCTTCTTTTTTTTTTCTTCTTTGTATGCGAATTTTTAAAATACTTCTTTTTTTTTGTTAGTTATATTTAAAGTGGGTCACATTTTTAGAATTAAGTTTTAAATATGATTTTCTTTCCATTATTAATGATGTATTATTACATTAATTAAAAACCAAATCATTAAACATTTTGAATAACTCCTCTATAGACTTTTTCATATTTGCATTATTAATCTCTAATAATCTATTTTGAATTATAATTTACTACTAATACTATTTATAACTAAGCAGATTAATTACCATAATTATAGATCGTGAATATGTTTATTGCTTATCAACAATTCATTTCATATTAAACGTTATTTGCTACCTCGGTCTTTGAAAGCAATTAAAGATTAATTTTAAGTACATTAATGACATATGCAACAATAAATGCATTAAAAGAAACATATCTACTTTTTAATGTCAATGTAAAAGGTAATAGAAAATTCTTTAATAGTGATTACGAAAATTAAGGTAAAATGAGAAATAAAATCACAACCATTAAAGTGTAAGGTTTTTTAACCTTATTTTCCTATTTTAAATATTTTTCTTATTTTTACATAATATCTTTTAATGTTATTTTATATAGTTTGTTTTAACATAATTTATTCTCTAATTTTATATTAAAATCATGAAAGGGAATCATTCATTAAAGATTTGAAGAATGGATTTGATAACTTTGCATCATTTGTTTTAACATTATTTATTCTCTAATTTTTGACATTAAGATCATGGAAGGAAACCATCCACTATGAATTTGAAGAATGAATTTGATGAGAGAATAATCAAACAACTGAAAAGTGCGAGATTGACATGCACAAGACATTGTACAATGAGCAATTTAAATTTAATAAAAAATTTAAAGAGCACAAGAACATTATGGAGATTTATCAAAAGATTTCATTGATTCAACCTATCAATGGGTTGAAAAACATATAATATTTTATACAGTATTTAAGATATATTATCTTATATTATTTGTGAAAATATACAAATAAGTTTAATATATTATAATTATTACATACAACTAATTTGTGTGTCACATAGTTTGAATCCGAATCCTACACCTGTAGAATCTATATAATTCTACTATATAAGATGTGATTTAAGCTTAATTCACTCCACTCGTTGCAACTTCCTCCCATACAATTATCTAGATTCAACTCTCCAATTAAAAATTTCCCTATAAACCTTAGACCAAACTAATAAATAAGTTTGTTTACAACACAAAAACACATGAATGTTACTCATAAATGAACAAATTGAGCTTCCTGATTAGCATATTAAAAGCAGTAAACAAGTCTATATAAGCTTTTATAAACTTGTGATTCGAGGCTAGTATAATTACATTAAATCACTCAAGTCTCACCCCAATTACTCCTTGACATGACATCAAAAGAGATCTTCATATAAACTTTTGATCTCAGTATCTATTTAAACAAGATAGGTAAATTATAGTAGAACTCCTTAAAATATTTTATTCTTGTTTTGACCGATATTTTCATCAGTTATATTTTTCTTTGATTGAATATCTTCGTCAATAATTCCGAAAATATGTAAAAAAAAAATCTTTTAATCTTGTTAAAATATACTAACAAAATAGATAAATTATAATTGCAATTAAATGTGCAAAACAATATTTAATCTTGCTATTATTTTAATTTTTAATTTAGATTGTTGATTGACTCTTAACTCTATCAATTTTATTGCCAAAGTAAAAGAATGTAGGTTCGGGTGCGCTGAAGTGCATTTATCTTCTTATTTTAAGACAAAAAAAAATCTATCTATCCTAGGAATTATATAAAAAAGAACAAAAAAAACCGAGACTATATAGTATGAACAATTAAAGCAGTTTCCCGTTTATCTTGGATCAGTATAAATCAAGATTCTCACCGGGACTGTGTGTATTGAGCAGCATGCTTCCAGGGTCAATAGCACTTTCTTTTAGATCCAAGCATTGGGTGGGTCGGTGAGTATAAGCGCAAGAAAAGGATCGATGTTTGCCATGTTCTTACAAATTGCATTTCCACCTAATTACCAAAACTTTGGGCTACATACAGGACTCCACCAACAAAAATTGCGTAGCTAACGTTAGGCTTAAATCCACCTCAGGAACTTTCTATTCTTAATTTGACTCATATACAATGCAGGTAAGTACATTGTTTTGCTTTATTTATTATTATATATTTATTGTGATATAGTACAAATTTGAATACACTTATAGTGGTTGATAATGTAGTCGACACATACTATAAGAGAAAGCATTAGATCTGGGTACCCATTGGCCCCGCCCCTGATTTAGATTTGTAACTCATTCCTCTCTCTAGTGGGTTAAAGACACACATAGTTGAACCTTCACAGCTGTTCAAATCCAGGATACTGGAATTCTTTTTCCTAACTTCTAACAAAAATGAAAATATTACCCGTAACTTTATTAAACAAATTCCATGCTCATAATCAAGTTATACATGAAATTACAATTTTTATTGTTTGGCATTTAATTATAAATCATTTGATGCAGTGTCGGTGGATAAATTTAGTGCACCATCGGTAAATAATAATATGACACCTCATCATTAAATAAAATAAAAATATAGTGGAGAGCTTATAAATAAATATTAATAACTTTATTTAAACATAATTAAATTATAAATAAACCCTAAAAGCTTGAGATCTTAAATCTAAGAGTAATTAATGTTTATTTATAAGAGTTACAATTAATGTTTAAATAAAATTATTAGTATTTATTTACAAGTTCTTCATATTTTTTGTTTAATTTAATTATAATTTGTCGTGTTATTATTCATTGTAAAACCTATAAAGGAGTATCCTCTAATTAAAATTAGATTAGAATTCTTTGTGTCAATTGTAACTTCAAATAGACTCGGCTTCAGTTTTTCAATATTGTGAGATAAGACGAAAGGAAAGAAGGGTTAATTTCATGCTTCCCATGCCTTTTTCCTGAAAATATTCAAGCTTTCTTCTCTCAATCACGTTCTTAGAGCATTAAGAGGATGAAAAGTCAAATTTGTTAGTCCAAATAGCACGAAACTCACAACTACTACATCCGTTGTATCTAAGGAAAAAACTTTATTGAATCTCGCACCCCCTCTCTCTCTTAAACCCTGTCTAAAGAAGCCAATTAACTCCATAATATCAAATTACAATATGAAGCCTTCATCAAAACCATCAGAAGGGAAGCGATTCATTCTCTCATCTGTCACTTTCATCTTCTTCCTCTGTGCATTAGCTTCCATCAATGAAATCAGATTCGAGAGCTTGTTTAAGCTTGGAAGATGTGCTCTTTCCAACGCCCCTCTGCCTCTCAACTCATCTTCAGAAATGTCCACACTTGCACCCAATTCCTCATCCGATGACATTCGGATTCTGATCGGAATCCTCACACTTCCCGATCAGTACCATCGCCGCCATTTCCTTCGTCTCATATATGGTACGCAGACTCCGGTGGGGGCACAAGTGGACGTGAAGTTCGTGTTTTGTAACCTCACAAAGGAAGACCAGAAGGTATTGGTTGCACTCGAGATAATGCGATACGATGATATCATAATCCTCAACTGTAAAGAAAATATGAACAATGGCAAGACTTACACCTTCTTTTCGAGCTTGCCCGAGATATTCAACTCCTCGGATAGGCCTTACCCTCCTTACCATTACGTGATGAAAGGAGACGATGATACATACTTGAGGTTAGACAAGTTGGTGGAGTCATTAAGGCCATTACCAAGAGAAGACTTGTATTACGGGTACGTAATCCCATGCCCCAGCATGGACCCTTTTGTTCATTACATGTCTGGGATGGGATATTTGGTATCATGGGACATAGCTGAGTGGATTAGAGAATCGGAGATTCCTAAAAATCATTTGGAAGGGCCCGAGGATAAGGTATTTGGAGAGTGGCTACGAGATGGACATCGGGCTAAAAACAGGTTCAACGCTAAGTGGTCAATGTACAATTATCCTGAGCCGCCCACAAGGTGCACGCATGAGCTATGGCCCGACACCATCGCTGTGCATTTGTTGAAGAATCAGGAGAAGTGGATTCATACCTTGAAGTATTTCAATGTTACCACCAATTTGAAACCTTCTAAATTATATCACATACCCTAGAACTTCTTTATTATTCTTTCATTTCTCTGATTCTAAGTCCACCTACACACAAAATTTTGATTTTGTTCATTCATTCTTCCGGTTCAAATAAAGTGTATCGAGCTTTGGTTCAATTAATGCCACTTGTGTAAAAAATTAACTAAAAAGGGTTTATGCATCAAGTTTGGTGATATTTTGGGGTACTTCTTCCTTCTTTTTAGGTAAAAGTAATTTTCGCACTTCATTTATACGAATAACATATACTAAGATTTTTAATGGGTTGGTGTTATTATTCAATTGAAATTCAATTGGAGAAAGAATTTAGATAAAATTTTTAATTTTTAAAAATAATAAATATTATTTTCAGAATAATTTTATCTTTTCATATAAATTATAAAAAATATTTAAATTTTACCTTAAAAGTAAAACATTATAATTTTAATAGCTCAACTTTGCCATTTCATTTGATTGTTATATCAAATTTTTAAAAAATTGTTGCATAAAAATTCACCAACACCATGAATCTAGTATTAATAATTTATCTTTTATATTTATTTTAGAATTCTTTCAATAAAACGCTATTATAATATTAATAAAAATAAAATATAAAAAGTGCAATTATAGTATAGTATCACAAATCACCTATGTTATTATTATTTAAGTCCCTGATTAAGTTGGTGTTACAAGTCAACCGATTATCAACTCAGGAAAATTATGAAAAGGTCATTCCATAATTAAAGTAAGTTATATTATTCGAGGGTACGTTAGTCTTTTTATCTTAACAAAAACAAATTAAAATTTGCATATGGTGGGATTTGAACATAAGCTAGTTGGATTGATAAAACCTTAAATTCACCACTCAACCAAAGCTTTACTTTAATATATTATATACATTTTTATTGTAATATGGACAATTTATTATCTCTATTAGTTGTATATATTAATATTGTTGTTAATTGAGTTGGTGTATATTAATATTGTTGTTAATTGAGTTGGTGTCACAATTTAAGCACTCCTTTATATTCTAAAGTCATGGTTTCCACAAGCATGTCATGGGTCGTAGATCAAAACTCGTGACTAATACACACGGTATCACCCAACGAGGTCAATTGATCAAATAGGGGCTCATTTAACCCACTTGAACTAGCCTGATTCTTGGAACACATGGAGAAACCCATCTACTTGGAGCCTTGGTGGCCTAGTGAAACACTCCAGTAAAACTAGAGTTACTAGTGTAAATATTTTATCTTAAAGGATCTTGAAAATCCCTTAAAATCTCTACTTGTAGATTGCCTTTAATCTCAGTCGTTGATGTATTTTAAATTGTACCATTGGATCGTGAAGAGCTCAACTATAAAAAAAGTTATTCCCCTTCATTTGTAATCACTCCATCATTAAGTAATATAATGCATTTGAGAGCATTTACTCAAACACTTGGTGTGCGCTTGCTTTCTTGCAGCTTTTCTATTATTTCGTTACTTTTTTGCCTTTGAGTTTGCTTCGACTAAGTTTGGCACCTTAGAGAATTTTCATTTTTAATTCTCATTTTTCAAGTGTAAGACTAACTTAGGTGAATTTGAAGCTAAGCTCTTGCCTAAGGTCACATAGTTTTCTAGACTAAAGTTCTAGCCCCATGACAATTGGTAACAGAGCCAATGTTCGAAGGTGCCGAGTGATATGATGAAAAAAGTAGATGATTAGATTGAGCTGAGGGAAACCCGTAGAAGGGCCAAGAAAGTGAGCAGATCAAGATATATGTTGTCGGCTTTGAAGGTCAGGTGACCAAGCATGAAGAATCCGTTAGTGGTATGAATGAAACACAGAGCTAGACTAGGTGAAAGATCAGCTCAAGCGACAGGAGGTAGAAGCCCTTAGTTCCAATGTGGATGCGATGTAAGGGGTGCTTAATATCGTTGTGGGTAAGTTGACAAAGAGGGATAATGCTCTCAACACTATGGTGACAACTCGATTTTTAGTGGTGTAGGAAAATGTGATTTCAGAATCCCATTTTTGTAAATCGGGTCCAGTAATGTTAAATACGAATATTTACGGAGTTGGTATAAAAATATATTAAGGTTTGGTTCGGTAATTTTGTTGATAGAATAGTTAATTTAGGTGTAGAGACTCTCACATATCCCCAAAACTCCCTTGGTAGAAAATAATATGAGATAGATTTTAGTGAAAAATATAAAGAAAGTAAAGGATAAGGGATGTTAGAGAAAATGAAATAAAAGTACAACGTGAAATATTAATTTGAGCTAAAGACTAAATTGTAAAAATATGAAAAGTTCTATGGTTCAAGTGTAAATATTTAAAATGTGAGGGTTTAAAGTATAAA
This sequence comes from Gossypium raimondii, assembly GCF_025698545.1. Taxonomy (NCBI): domain Eukaryota; kingdom Viridiplantae; phylum Streptophyta; class Magnoliopsida; order Malvales; family Malvaceae; genus Gossypium; species Gossypium raimondii. The sequence goes on along the minus strand of NC_068572.1, from coordinate 17,787,162 downwards.
TATGGATGAATAAGGAAGGGTTTAGAAAATAGTGAAAATATATTAAAGGTGGAAGGGTCTAGAAAATAAGGAAAATGGATGAATAATGACCAAATTGAACAAATAAAGAAATGAGAAGGATTAAATTGTAAATTTTACCAAAAGATATCATGAAAAGATGGAATTTTAGATAAAGTACAAAGGTAAAATACTCATTTCCTAAATAAGATTATTATAAGAAAATATATTGGCTATGGACAAATTTGGGCCATTGGATTAAATTGAAAAGTCAAGAAATTATGGCTATTGGATTGAAATCATTAAAACTTATATTATTTTATTAGTTAATAACATTTTATTAAAGATATTTTTATAGAAAAATGGAGAAAATTATCCCTTTGTCCATGCTTCAAACATCCAAAACCAATATAAATAGGAGATGAGTTTGCTTTTTATGCAATTTAGTCCCTTGCCAAGAAATCTCATTATTTCACCCAAATTCTTAGAAATTTCCATAGACACCGAAGAGGAAAGATGAAGCAGAGATCCTATAGAGTATGTCATCAATTTAGAAGCAATAAATTGGTAGATGAAAGTGAAGAAAATTAGAAGAAAAGAGAAGGATAGTGAGGAAGATGAGAAAGAAATGGAAATGAGGAAAAGGGAAGAAACTCTTGACAAAAAAGGTAAGTTTTCATATAGGCATAATTGCAAAAAAAAAACCTTAATGTTTGGGGGCTTTTGGTTTTGTGCCATTGACCTTTTTTTTTATTGACATCCTTAACGTTATGATTTTTTGCCCAAATTAGTCCAATTTTAGCGGTAAACGTGAGTTGACCGTCAGTCAAATGGAAGGTTAACAAAATAGCCTATGTGGTGGTCACATAAGCATGATGACATCATCGATGATGTCATCAAAATAAAGATTTTTCACTTTTTCCATCTTTTTTCTTCTTTTCTCTTCCTTTCTTCCCCTCTAATTGTTTTCCCAGATTTTCTCTCTTTCCAAACACCCATTTTCGCCTCACTCTCCTCACTTCATTCACAATCTCTATTAGCAGCCCACACAATATCCTTGGTTGGAACATTCTTCATCCAAAAATCTGAGAAAGAGAGAAAATTTGAGATTTCCTAATATCAGAAGTTCATTTTCTCACTAAACCAATAATGTATAGAAACTGTACGTTAAGACATTTAAGTTTTCTTCAAGGGAAAGGAAAGTTATGATTTTAAATAAATGGAAAAATTAATTACTCAAAATTCATCATTAACTGCTAAATTTTTCCTAATCTCTTCAATCTAAAGACTACCATTTTTAATCACAGTTAATTGAGTTTCACAACTTGCTTTGTTCATTAAGATAACAAAAGAATCAAGGTTTCGATAGAAAGATCATAGCTTATTATGGAAATATAATTGACAAGTTAAATCTTAGGCAAAACCAACAAAAATCCATTAACATAAACATAGGAAAAATGACTCAAAAGACCATAAAAGGAAGAGCTTTCGCATAAATAAAGAAAACCAATTTTACCAACTTCATTCAAGAATCAAAATACCATTTCTTTAAAAAAAAACCCTAAATATTCCAACTTTCCAGACATTTCAAAATAGGAAAAGAGGACTCACCTGACAACTTGGTAGCGACCAAGGTTATCGTATCGTTGCAAGCGCCTTATTGTATGAGAAACCAAGCAAACCATAGTAAAAAAAATGGAAGAAACAATTGAACAGAGAACATTTCAAAACCCAGAAATATTTGAGAGCCAAATATATTTAGTTAAAAAGCAACCAACAAAAATATTCAGTTGAAATGGGTATTTGAGAGAGTGAAAATGCAGGTGTGGGCCTGAAAATGATGGTGTGTGTATGTGTGTGTTGTGTGTGTGTGTGTGTGTGTTTTTACTATAACAGCAAGGAAGAGAGAAAGAAGAAGAAAGAGGAAACAAAATGAAAAAAATTTGTTAAACAAATTTTTTAGATGACGTCATCGTGCTTATGTGGCACACCACATAGGCTTATTTTGTTGACCGACGCTTGACTGACGGTCAACTCATATTTACCGTTAAAATTGGGCTGATTTCTGAAAAAATCATAACGTTGAAGGTGTCAATAGAAAAAAGGTCAAGGGCACAAAACCAAAAGCCCCCAAATGTTGAGGTTTTTTTTTTTTTTGCAATTATGCCTTTCATATAAACCATACTTGTATTCAATAAATTGAATTAAATATGTTGTGAATAAAATTTATGAAATGTGTATTTTAATATAAATTCATGAAATAGAAAGTATGTAATGAAGCATGGCATATAGAAACTTGAAATACTATGCTTTCAAGTAAGAGATAATATGATGTGTGTTGTAAAAAGCATTAAGATTAAGAAATGAGTATGTTGTCAACAAATAAGTATGAGTGATTAAATTGAATATAAATCAAATGTATAATGATTATGTATGATTAAATGAAAGTAATGTAAAGAACCAGCCCATTCTTGACATTTTTAGGGCTTTAGGTGAAACAATAAATCAGTCATTTTAAAAATTATAAAATATAATAGAGTAAAATAAAATCATATACTAGTAATTTCATTAAAATAATACGTTTTGTGACATTAAGCTTAATAATATATTTTTCTAACAAAATGAAAAAAAATTCCATTCAATCTACTTCTATGTCATCAACTACAAAAACACAAAAATCATAAAAATGGGTTTTACGAGCATTTTGAGATGCAAAATCATTAATGATAACATTAGCATTAATGTTTTCCAAAAAATCCTTCTCGATATTTTTATTTTAAAATTAGTTACTACTAATAAAGGGAAAAACTCAAAATTACGCATTTAATTTTGGTCTAATGTGTAATGTTATATATGACAATTAAGTGAGTATCTTTTTATTTTAAAATATCATATTAGTAAACTTATTAGAAAAATTGACGGAGTTAACAATTGAACCCAAATTTTAAAATATGAAATATAAAAGGATTAAATTTCAAATATACAAAAGTATAAGGATTTAAAAGCATATTTTAAGCTATTATATATGTACTATCTATTTTAGCTACACCTAGGACATCATTGTACAAATCCCATAGACTAGATTTTTTTAAAGATTTTTATATCAAAAACCAATTATAAGAGGATATGGTGTGATGATTATCACAATAAATCTTAATTTTTGATTTTAATGCGTTGAAAAATATAAATTTTATATTCAAGTAAGAAAAAAATCTATTCATACTATTATTATTTAATAATTTTACTTAACTATATGATGAATTTATCCAACCTAAATTTAATTGTGAATTTATTAAAAAATAATTATTTTATATATTGTTTCGTAGTAAAAACCTTCATCTAGATTGATATAATTTGTTTTTAGAGTATAATAAAATAATAATTAAAAAACACATGACAATAGTTTAGATTTGCTTGTTGAGTTTTTACTCCATTAATATTGGACAGAATAATTACCCTACTAAAAATCTATTATTTATACCAAACAACAAATAATATTTAAGAATCTTTTTAGTTGAAATAAATATTGTTTTAAAAATATTTTTAGCTTTTGGGCCTTTTTTATCATTAATGAAATAAACATTTTTTGGGTCCCTTCTATCTTTGGGCCCTAGATGGTTGCACCTCAAAACAGCCCCCAGGGCCGACCTTATAAAGAACCATGGAAAAAAGTAGAGAAATTTATTAAAAATAGTTTTGGACATCAATAGTGACTCTACTTTGAAAAACCAAAATAATAGCAATCTATTTAGAGGGTGAATAAATATGAAATTAAATATTACTGAGTCTAGATTTGTACGGAAGAAACGGTGTAAGCAACGGAATTATAGATTTGGAGATATATTAATTTTGTGAGACAAGGTTAGTGTGATTTTGGGTTATCTTGTTCTAACTTTGAAAAATCATTAAAAATTATAAAAAAATGTTTAGAAGGTGAAATTTATATTACAAAAAATTAATGAGTCTATTTTCAATAGATACAAATTGTAACATTATACGAATCTTGAACTAAAAGATAAATAATTTTTAGTGGAGAAAGGTCAAAGCTGGCAAGCAGCAGAACAGAGGCAAAGTAATAAACTATATTAATTGGATTATGTGGAAATTCTGATATTTTTATAGTAAAAATTTAATTGAGTTTAGTTTCAAAAACAATAAGCAGATCCTAATTTTGAGTTTTTTTTTAGAAAAATATAAAATTAGGGTCCGTTTGTTTGCCAGGATGGTTTTACGGTGTTTGAAATACTGAAAACATTTTACATTTGGAAAATGTTTTCCAAAACACGGGTAAAATGAGTATGAGTTTACGGAAAATGTCTTACCGATTTTATTTCTGTAAGACATTTTCCAACTCTTACCAGGTTACTTTCTCCTTCTTCCTTCCGTTCTTCATCCCTTCTCCTTCTTTATCTAGGTAACTTTCCTCCTTCTACTTCTTCCTTTCTTCATCTTTTATAATCTCCTCTGTTTTTCCTTAGCTGTATCCGTCTCATATCTTCTCTTCTTAGGCAAATTACATGCTAGTGTTTCGTTTCACTCAAATCTTCCTCTTCGTAGGGTCTTGGCTTAAGGTATGGCATCTTCTTTATCATTTTCGTTTCTTCTTGTTCTTGAAAAACTACTTAAGGTATGCCATCATTTTGGTTTTGTATTTTTATACTGTTGAATACCCATTTGTTTTTTGTGCTGAATTAGTGGTGGGTTTTATCTGAAAATGAAGTAGCGTTGGTTTGGGTTTTATGCCTTTCTTTGTTTCTTTGTTTTTAATTTTTTTTCTAGGTTTGGGATTAAAATATGAAAATGATAATCCAAATGATGAAAATGATAATTATTTTTAACTCAAGATGAGGGGAAAGTTAGATACATGAAGAGGCATATCATTTCAAAATGATGCATTATTTGGAAGTGGAAAGGGATATGCTTAAAAATGATCTTTAGAGCATAAATTTCTCACCATAGGTTGATTTAACAATGCCCAATTTGCACCACATATAATAACATTTATTTTTATTTTCTGCTAATCTAATGTCCAACCCTGTTTTAGAAGCATTTGGTAATGCTAAGACTGTTAGGAACAATAACTCAAGATGAGTGTATTTTGTTTTAACAAGTTTTACACCCTTTCATGTAGTAGATTCTATGTTATAATCATTTTTTTACCTTTAAATGCATGTTTTGAATGATGTAGTCATTTTGGTAAGTTTGTGGAGATTCAATTTGACCGGAGGGGAAGGATTTCAGGAGCTGCCATCAGGACTTACTTATTAGAAAGATCACGTGTTTGTCAAGTGTCTGATCCTGAGAGAAATTATCACTGTTTCTACATGCTTTGTGCAGCACCACCAGAAGTAAGTAGTTCTTGATTGCTTTAATCAAGTTGCTTATAAATTATTTGATACAATTGTGTTCTTATATAGTCTTTCCCCCATTAAGCATTTTCCATGTTTACTTTTAATGATTTCTAGATTATCTTAGTACCGAAATGTTCTGTCTAGAAAAGGATTTGGGTTGGGAAATTCCATTGTGAGAATGATCTTTCCCTTATTTTTAGCTTGTGATTTCAATATATCTGGATATGCTTAATGCTTGAAGGTTGTAATTTGGGTTGAACTATGATAATTTTTATTATCTCTCATTCTTATCTATCCCCCTTTTCTATTTGATTCTCTATCTCTCTCTTGTCTTTGATTTATTTATTGGTGTCATTCTCTTAGCCAACAGAAGAACAACTTACAAGTTAAAGAGTTTCACTTTAACATTCTCTTTGCCAAATTTACTATTGTTGAACTGGGGTATTTTAGGATGTACATTGGAGTCCCTAAGATAGCATTATTATGTGATTGTGTGGTGGCTTCCATGTGATGTGATTATAGACACGAGTCATTTATGGCTCCTACCTAGTTCAACTTCTTTTAATTCCAATCATTAATTTGGGTTCTAAAGCTGCGTTGGTGTATACAATCTATTATCCTCCAAGCTTAGTGGCTAGTGATTTTGTATCAGATTTCCTAGCATGCCAGTGGTCCCAAGAGACATTCATAGCTTGTAATAGTTGTGGTATAGAAGATCAAATATGAGGCAGTTTCTTGTTTCTAGAAAACCAATTTTTAGCCTTTTGTTTAACTTAGATGTCATATTACTGTCTTGATCTGAATAAGAAAGGCCTTTAATTTTCTAAATCATTCCACTTCCAATTTTATTAATCTTCTATTTCATGCTTTGATTTTAATTTCTTTCTACCTTTATTCAATGTAATATTAGCTTATTGGAGAGGAAGAATCAACAAAAAAAGCTAGGTCAGCTTCCACAACTAAGCATTCCACAAGTATGAAAACTCAAAGGTGGTCTGTCACTGGGTTAGGCCTCTACACAAATATGAAAACTGGGGAGCAGACATTCTATGTAAGTTTTAGTTTAGCAATATTTCAAGTTCTATTAATTTATAACTACTTACCTCGCTATAATTTTACAATTTTTAGTCTGGATTGAGATCAAATACAACACAGTCAGGTCGGACAGCAACTGCTAGCTCTTCAGTGAAGTTGAAATCACCAAATAGGAAACGCCAAACTGGTGGAGATCCTATAAGCACACAAGAATTAGTTGCAAATTAGAAGCAAGTGAAGAGCTTTGTTATTTTGTTAGTTTGTTAGTTTGATATTGGATTTGGTTGGTATTAGTACAGAGTTTGTGCTGGTATAGCCACTGTTTTGTTTTTGGTAAAGGCAATATTTTGGTGTTGGTTGATATTGCTATAGGCACTTTGTTATTGTTGGGTTCTTTTTGCTTGTGTAAATGCTGGATGGGTTGATAAAGGCCTACAATATTTCCACTCAATAAAGGACATATAAGGATTAATCCATACTGCTGATCATTGTACTTGTATAATTGACTTATTAGCTCGATGTGGAAATATATGAATTAACCCATACTACTAATCATTACTATTGTATAATTGACATATTAGCTCGATTTTATTGCTTTGGTTGTTTTCAAGTTATGAAAGTTAATATTTTAGCTTAAGAATTGAGTATTATTATTTATTTAATTTGATTATTTATAAATAAATCATTGCAATATATGTAAAAATAATTTAAAATATAAATTTATTAATATATATAATAAACTCAATTAAACAATGAAAAGATAATAAATTCTTAAATATATATTTGTTTAATTTAAAACAACTTTTATGAAATATTTTTAGGAAAGTGCCAAACAATAGAAAATATTTTACACAAATTCATCCAAAAACTAGAAAAGTAAATCATTTCCAGAAAAGTAAATCATTTTTCGGAAAATATTTTACTAGCAAACAAACGGAGCCTTAATTTAGTGACTACTACACGAATGGACAATTTTACTAAGAGTATACATGTGATTCGTGTAATCATAATTAATGTTACATGAAAGCATGTTATACTAAAAGCTAAAGAATATTATATATGTACATTAAGGATGTGGAATGGAGTGGAGGAGGAGGGAAAATTAGTAGAAGGCTTGAAATATTATGTAGTTGTTATAAGTGTTGGAATGACTAATACATATGAGAAGTTTAAAAGAATTGATGAGAATATAAGTGAATAATGGTTATTTGATGTGTTAATGAAATTTTAGTTAATAAATTGTAGTATTTTGTTGAATGAAAATTGATTGGTACATGTTGATGATGGTTATGGAATGTAAAGGAAAAGGAAGACTATTTTGTAAGTGAAAGTCTTCTAATGGACTTATTTGTAAAATCTTGATAATTGTGCTAATTTGAAAAAAAATTATCCTTAATTGAGTATTATATTTCATTATAAAATATTGATATTTAAAATGAATTCATTTGAAGGATATATTGATTGGATTAATTTAATTGTGAAATATATAAACATGATTTTTGTAGTAAAAGGATTGAAGTACGAAAATAAGATGAGAAACAGAGTCCTCATTGCGACTTCAAGTCTTCCTCGTCACGACATCATGAAGCTAGTGAGTGACGTGGCTACGTAGAACCCCTTAACGTCACAACGTCGTAATGTAAATTTCAGAAACTATTCAATTTAGTTCCTGACTGACCATAGATGATTAAATATGCTAAATTAAGCTCAAAAAGAAATTTTGATAAAAGTTAAATGGTTAATACACTCGAAAAGTGATTATTACTAATTCAAAATGTGATAAAATAATTGATCCAAAAGTTTCAGAAATTTTACAATTTGATCCCTGACCAACCATGGATGTTCGAATAAACTATTTTAGCTCATAAATAGTTCTAATTTGAATTCAATTGTTACAATAAGAGTGAAATGGTCTTAAGTAATCAAATAATATGATAAATAAATCTAAAATTTCTGTAGTTGCTTCGACAGTGAATGTAAAATCTTAGTACCTTGACCCAACGATCAGGTCGGGTACGGGGGTGTTACAAGCATATATACACAAGCTTACTAATCACCTGCAATTTTTGAATGCCATTTGGTTGTTTTCCACTTACCATCTCTTGTTCAATTCATACTAATTCATTTTACCACTTTTAGCATATATACAATTTGTAATAGCCCGATTTTAGGCCTAGTCGGAACAGTGGTTTCGGGACCACAAATTCGACGAGGAAAAATATATTTTTATTATATTTTTATGGTATACAATTTTACAAAATGATTTCGTGAAAATTTCGTTCAAAAATTTCGACGTTTGGGCACTCAATTTAGCCAAAAGGACTAAATTGTAAAAAGTGAAAAAGTTGAGTTCTACATGTTAGAAGTGTCCAATTGTTATGAAATTTTAAAATGGAGGTCCTTAAATGGTAATTAGACCATTGGTTAACTTTTTGGACAAAAATGGACAAGAGATAAGTGAAATAGGAAATTTTTAAGTTGGGGGCATTTTGGTCATTTAGTAATTAAATGAATTAAAAAGGGCAAAATAGCCAAAAATTTGTCCATCTTCTCCATGGTGAATGAAATCAGCAAGGAGGAAGCCATATTTAGGGTTTTCAAGCTTCCAAGGTCCATGTAAGTGATTCCAAGCCCCGTTTTTAATGTTCTTTACGTTTTGGAGTCCGGGTAACTTGATTTAGCTTATTCTAGCAATAATTTAACTAAGGGTTCATATTTGGAAAAATACCCATAGGTGAAATGTGTTTATTTTGATGTTTTATGGTAGAATATGAAGCTTAAAATTATGTTAAATAACTTTTTTCTAGCCGATTTTAAGTGAAAACGAGTAAATTGACATAATTGGTAAAAATACCTAATGTTCATAAGTAAGTGTTAGAGTGAGAATTTGATGTTTCCATAGAAGGGAAAAATGTTCAGAATGTTATAAAACATAAGAAAAAGGAATAAAATTTAATTTTCGAGCCTAGGGGAGAAATCATAATTTTGTGAAACTTTAGAGGCAAAAATGTAATTTTTCAAAAATGTGATTTTTGGACTGCATTGAATAATGTGAGTGTTAAATAAGTTAAATGTGTTATTATAAGTCAAGAAAGGCAAGGAATTGAATTTGATTAGTGAAGAAGAAAAAAATGAGAAAAAGTGAGAAATTTCTCGATTGAACATTCGGAATAAAAAGGGATACGAATGAAGTGACAGAAATGATCAGATGTGTGGCATGGACTGTGTGTAGGCCACTATGTGAAAGTGAAAGTGATGGTCACGTGTGTAGTACTATGTGTAGGCTACTACGTGTACCAGAACGATAGGTCGCATGTTTAGTACTATGTGCAGGCTACTATGCGTACCAGATAGCTTCGATCACGTGTGTAGTACTATGTGCAGGCTACTACGTGTATCAGATAGTGATGGTCACATGTGTAGTACTATGTGCAGGCTACTATGTGAACCAGTATCATTAATTATAAGGTGGTTGCTATGTGCTGATCCCACACGATATCATTGATTACAAAGTGTGGTTGTTGTGTGCTGAATCCACCGTGTATCTGTTATTATTCCGAAGTGTTCATCGGGAAATTGACTAAGTGAAAATACATGAGATCATGTAATGATTAAGTGTGATTGAATGATGAATATATGTGTGGAATTGAATTGAATAATGATTGAAAGTGAAAAAGTGAAATTATGAAAAGTAAAATTAGCAACAAAAGCAGTTTTGGATAGTAACAATAGTGTGACTTTGAAAATCACCAAAAATGGTGGAAATTGAATTAGAGAGTGAATAAGATATGAAATGAAATATTAATGAGTCTATTTTACATAAAATAAATAGAGCAAGAAAAATAGTTATATATTTTGAGATATTTGAATTTTAGTGAGGAAGGGTCGGATTGATTTTGGAATCCCTATTCTATCTTTGGAAAATAATTAAAATTGTACAAAAATAATTATGAGTTATAATTTATATTATTAGAATTCTTAATGAGTCTATTTTCAAAGGAAACAAATAGAAATATCATTTGAATTTTGTACAATGAGATAATTCATTTTTAGTGAAGAGAGGTCAGATATGTTGAGTAGTGAAATAGGGGTGACTTTAAAGAATAAACTGCATTAATTGACTTATCAAAAGTCCTGAAAATTTTATGGTAAGAAGATATGTGAGTCTAGTTTTTGGAAAAATTAAAGGAACTTAATTTGGAGCTCTGTAGATCTGGATAAGAATAATTTAGTGACTGTAACTCGACTAGACAACTTTGAATTTAAATATAAGTGAATAGTGAAATTATGTATAATGCTATTTAAGCATGTTATATACATAAAGGATGTGGGATGGAGAGGAGGAGGAGGACAATAAAGTATATGAATGAATTGTGTATAATTGGTTAAATGTCTGATTATTATCGATAAATGTTGAAATAGGAGTGATGCTTATATTGGTGCATTATTGGTCATGGTAAGCTCATGAGAGAATAAAGTTTCATAGCATATGCGTGTGATATATTTGGCATGAAATGATGTCATGAGTGGCTCATGAATTAACTCATGTTGGTAAGTTGATGCATAATTATAGTATTCAAATATTTACATATTTGTAATATTTTGCTAAGTGATTCGGAAAAAGGGGAATAAATAACATACTGAAAATTCGGCCATGGTTATATCAATGGATTGATATGTGATAATCGGCTATGCTTAAGTAATGGAATGTTATGAATTTTGAGATTAATTTTATAGTCAAATAAATGACATATGAATTGATTGCGTATTCGTAATTTTGACATATGCTTGGTATATGAAACGTAATAATATATGCTTGAATAAACTTTAAGTATTCGAATGACATGGATTTGATGGTGATAAGATTCGAACATTGAATTCATGAAGCACAGGTGATGTATTATTGTTGTGTGATAGCTTGGTTTGAGAAATTGGTTAGGCAAATGGTAAGTGAAAGCATTTATGGATATAGAAGAAAATTTGGAGTGAATATGAAATTTAGCTCAATTAAATGATTTCATCAATTAAACATTGTGTATACCAGAATGTGTTAGCGAATTACATATTCGTAAATTGACATTCGAAGTTCAGTTAGTGATATATGAAAATAACATGAAAAGATTTATGATTGTGATTAATATTAACTCTGACTTAAAGTGGATTCTTCAATATTGGATTGATTTAACGGATATATTGAGCATATGAATGGGTATGTATTGGGCCTTGTAAACCCTAATTAGCGACTCAAAGATAATAATTTGAAAGTTTTTAATTTGGATGAAATTTTGCAACTCAATTTAATATGTTTATAAGTGTATTTATTCTGGTAATGCCTCGTACCCTATTCCAACGTAGAATACGGATAAGGGGTGTTACAATGTGACATCACCAGATTCGGCCCTAATGTTTAGGCCAGGTTTGGGGTGTTACACAATATGTCATAATTAATACCACACTTTAATTGTTTTCGTGCCTTTTGGCTCATTATTACTAGATGAACCCTTAAGGCTTGTTTTAGCTCATTTTATATATTTTCACATATTCACTATAATGTCATTTACTCACTTGCATATCATTTATTGATTCTTGTATTTATAACCCTATTAACTAGACACAGACTCAAAATAGATACGCAGATCTGTCACCTTATGTTGCCCAAAAATAATGACTCATTTAGTACAATCTACCAACCCGGGTTGCTCAGTAATGATGGTATTCTATCAATAATCCTTATGGCATGCCAACTATATCCGACACGGTTCGAATAGTTAATAGGGTAATAAAATTTTTGATTCATTATAAACATCATTCAAATGATGTTTAGTCTCGTCCACATAATCCACCAATTCAACAATTATACACAACATATATAAACTCAATTTCATACCAATTATCACATATCAATCCATTGATATAACTTTCTATTCTATTTAATTTAGTCCATATCTCGATATTTAATCTAAACCATAGCAATTCGATTCAATAATCCAATAATGACTAACCTCGATAATATATGATGTAAAATAACATAAATATGTAGTAATTAAATGGGTCCTAAATCGCAAAAATACAAATTGAAATTCTGAGTTATTTGTCGTCGACTTTCGATTTTCCTTTCCCTCTCGGTGATTCCATATCAACGTTAGCTAAATAAAATCATAAAACATATAATATTATCAAACACAATTCAAATTTGAACCAATCACAAAATCAATCATATTAAAATTTATTCTATTTAGTCCTTAAACTCGAGACAAACATAACTTTCAATCTAAAGCTTCAAATTGAAATCGATTTCACAATCACTCATTAGGGACATCTTATTTCTTATTCCTACTGAAATTTCATATCAATTTTACATTTTATTCAATTTAGTCCCTAATGTACAAAACTATCAATTAAGCTTTACAATTTAGTCATTTTCTTAAACTCTTAATTTCTATCAATTTAACAACTAAAACTTTCAATTCTAAATAATGGAATCTCATCAAAACTTCACTAATTGGTCAAATTGATCCTTGGGTTAGCTTAATCAAGCTTCTAAGATAAAACAAATCTATAAAATTTAAAGGAAAAATAGTTAGGGACTTACTTGTAACTGAAGTTAAAAGCTTCCAACCCATAACAATGGTGTTAATACTATTTCTTTCCTTATAATTCGGTTGGGGAAGATGATTTTTTTCTCTCTCCCCACTGAAAATTGACTTCTATAGTGAAATAATAATTAATTAAATTAAATTAATAACCATATGATTATACAATCCACTAAAAATTACTTTGGCATAGTCTAATTGCTATTTTGGACCATTGGTTAATTGCAATTTAAGTTTCCAAGCCAAATCCTAATTAAATATCTATAGCGATTATACTTTACAATTTAGTCATTAGGCCCTAATTAATCACAATTTCGGCTAAATTAACTATCCAAGTTTCAATTCACCAATATAATAACTTTGTAAATATATCTATTTAATATTTATAGACTCGATCTACAATAATAAGGTCCCGATGTAACACCCCAAAACTGGGCCTAGAAATTTTAAGGGTATTTTAGGAATTTTAGACTTAGAGTGTTCGAAATTTTGTGACACAATTTATCGGTAAATTTTTTTACTATGGTTTTTATAAAATTAATTCAATTTTTGAAAAAGAGTTTTAAAGACCTTCAAATTTGAAAATTGGACCGATTTGTAAAAGAGTGAAAATTCTAAGGTTTTAAGAGACAATTAAACCAAATTTTAAAATTCAACCTAATAAACCCCCATCTATAATTTTATTCACGAAAAGTTTTCCTTTTGTTTTGTACTGCCATCCCTTTGGTCTTCCAACTCTTTCGAATGATTTTAAATTCCAACTTCTAATCCCTTTTGATTTCTATCATTCTTCAAGCTATAAACCTCCATTGAAACAAAGAAAAAACACCAAAAACACCATAGTTTTCTCCATTGTCAAGCTTTCAGGTTTTTTGGATTTTTGACCAAATGCTTGGTTTTTCGTCATATAAGGTAATGATTCAACTTCTAATTAGTTTTAAATGTTATTTAGTCTTTAAATCCAAGTTTTAAGCCATTAAATCGCATGTTTTGAATAAAAATCGAAAATTGTTTCAAAGTGTTTATCAATTTTTTTAACATGATTAGAAGGTTTCTAAACTTACTTTAACGTTTCGTTAAAGAATTCTTGAGCTTTAATGAATTTTCAAAAAATAGCCATAAAACATGTCGAATAAGTTGATACAATGAATTGAGTATTTTATTGTAGTTTAAAGGTTGAAAATTAGTTGTAAGTGAATAATTAGATGAAAAAAATTGGTTTTAGGCTAAAATATTGAGTATAGACAGAGAAATTTGAGTTTTAAGTTGGTTATATTAAAGGTTTCAGTTACATGAGAAAATAGCTTAGGCTTATCTTTTTGATTGCTTATGGTGAGTCCTTAGCTGATTTTTGAATGTATTATTGTGTGAATTATTGTATTGAAGCTTCGGATTCTTTAGGACCTTCTACGAGTAGAGATAAAGGCAATAAAAAGCTAGTTTGAGCTTTCGACTTTTTGGCGAAAGCGTAATCGGTGACTGTTTGGAAATAATTTCTTGTGGACATGATTCAATACGTTATTTGGGAATTTAGTAGTAACCTAAACCCCTACTCTAAATTCCAAGTGTAAGCTTTCTCATACCTATGTTATCTTGTGAACTATGTGCTTATGTGTTTGTGAATATGTGCATTGAGATGAGATGCTATAACATATGATATGTGGTTATGATAACCGTTGTGAAACTGCAAATGTGTACATGTTATGTATATGTTAAATGTTAGTGACAGTGTTTTGCTAAAGATGCAAATATGCAGTGATATGCGCGGATAATTGGTAAGTGATATGTGTGTGATGTCGAATATTTTGGCCTTGTGATATTAAAACCATTGGATATAGTTGGCATGCCATAGAATTGTGAGTACTCACCTATATATACAGTGATCTTGGGCATTGAGTCCTTGGGACATGTTGGAGGGATAAGGGAATGTGAGCTAAGCTCCATTCAACGGGAAATGTGAGGGGAAATAAGGAGAGTGTTAGTTTTATGCTTCACTTTTGAGACATGTTTGACTCTATGAGTCTATGTGGTGTGTTGGAGATCTGTGTATCCGATGGGTGATGGTAGAGCTCACTTTTATGTTTCATAGCTCAAGTGTCAAATTATCTTAAATTATGAATATGTATGTATTTTGTTATGTTTATATGATATGTGGCCATTACGCAATTTATCTATAAACATGTTTTTGAGTATTGTGATATATGCTTAAATGTTATATGATTATATGAGTATTGTGATGTATACCTAAATGTTATGTGATTATATGTATAATGTGATACATGCTCAAAAGTGAATATGATTACCATGTAAATGAACTAGTAAATAATGCACGAGTAAGAATAATATGACACTAAAGTTGGAACTGTTGAGGTTATGCTATATGATTGTTTCTGATAATACTCTAAAGTGACATACTTCTATGAGTTAATTACATATATATTTTGAGTACGATCTTACTAATTTGGGTTGTTTATGGTTTTTTTAATATTGTAGGGACTAAATTGAAGGCAAAAGGAAATTTGGGGGCAAAATGCATGAATTTAAAGACAAAACAGGTCAGCATGAAAAATAGGGAAGATGTGGGGCAAAATTTCAAAGAAGAGACTTATAAACATAAAACTTTGTTTAGATTTGAATTCTATTTTTTTAATTTAGGATTACTGTTAGGATTATTATGGTATTGTCTAGATTTAATTTTAACAATATCTCTTAAAAATTATCATTTAAATTTTAAATAGGAACCAACTAAGGTTTTTCATGTACTATAAATTGGAGATGGAGTGACATGAATTGACACTTCCAATTTTTTTTTGTAAAAAGCTCCCTTCCCATAGCCGAAATTCCCTAAGTTTCTTAGCCTTTTGTACCTTTTCCTTTTCAATAAAATTATGTTTCATTAAACTTATGTTTTTGTATCAACACATTTTTCAGCGGTGACAGAATAGTGGTTTCGAGACCACAAACTTATTATTTATAGAATATTTATGGAGTTATTAAAGTCATATTAAAATTTGGATAAGAAATTTTATTGTTTAGATAGCTAATTAAGGAAAACAAACTATATTGTAAAAGGTGCAAAACTTGTTAATTATTATATTTAAATGATTAAATGTCTTAATTACTAAATTAGGAGGGACCTATATGGCAACTAGTCCCTAGTATTAACCTTAGACGACATTATGGATGAAAATTATAAAATAATACATGCTTTAATGGCAAAATGGTAAATTTTATAAAATGAAAACAAAAATTAAATAAAGTAAAAGCTACTTTCTTCTTCATTTCTCTTCTTCAAAACCGAATACACATGGTTGCTTAAGCTTGGAGAATCGGCCAAGTTTAATCCCTTGCATGTGAGTGATTTCTTTACCCGTTTCTGGTAGTTTTTATGTTTTTGAGATCGTTGCAATTAGGTCCAGCTAGCCTGTACTTTCATTTTTGAATCTATTAAAATTTTTAAAAGTTGCCATTGGTGAATCTTGAATGTTTTTGATGATAAATATGTGCTTGAAGCTTTGATTATGATATTTGGTTGTTTTGTAAAGTGATTTTTGTTAGATTTTGATTTAAGGATTAAATTATTAAAATGTCAAAATTTCAAGGTCTGATGGTGAATTAAATGTTTAATAGGGTCTTTTTAAGGGCCTGGAATATTTGGTTGTAATTTGATCTCAAGAAAATGGTTAATTTGGTGATTTTCGGTTTAAGGGATTAATTTGTAAAAGTTGTAAAAGTTAGGGGCAATTGTGTAAATTTGTAAAATAAGATGGTATAAAATGTAAAGTAAATTTGAATATGAAATATAAGCTAATAATTGGGAATTTAACATTTTAGATCAAGACCTTGTTGATTTAGGTGGAAAAGAGAAAATTACAGAATAATCCCTCCACTTTTGCAACTATTACAAATTAGTCCAGGTAAGTTCGTACGGTTTATAATTTAATATCTATGTGAATTTTTTGATGATATAATATGATATAATGGGTATTAATAGTTTTATTATTGATGTAAATTTGTTTGGGAAATGTTATTGAATTTCAATATTTGGATCGGATGAAGGCGAGATGGAGTACAGTTGAATAACGACATGTTATGTGGGGGTTGGAGTGGAGATTGATGTGATGTGATAAATATGATTTTCCCGAGTATGCTGAGGTTCAGCATTTGTTGTGAACTCTCATGTTATACTCCCTGTTTTGGCGAGTTATCAGGTGGATTCACTCTTATGAGCGATTGGCGTGTTATCGGGTGGATTAGCTCTTATAAGCATTTGACGTGTTATCGAGTGGACTACCTCTTATGAGCGATTGGCATGTTTCGGTTGGATTACTTGTGTACTCGTATTTGTAGGTTGTTCATCAGGTCATAAATCGTTGTATTATAACATATTTAATGATTTTGAAAGACATGATGTGTATTTGACACTTGAATTAACCGTTTTTCCAGAGATCATTGTTTGAGCTTTGAATTGGATTATGAAATTCCCCGGTTTGATATTGTTGTTAACAGGAAACACTTGTTGAATTATTTTGATTGAATTGTTATATTTACTTCGGTAAGATTTATCATTTTTGTACAATGACCTTACTAAGCTTCAATAAGCTTACTTATGTTAATTTCTATTCTTGTAAATACTCTTGAAGGTTGGACGATTGATTCAATACTCAAGTCACACTATCAATCCGTTTTCGGTAGATGTTGAATGTTTTTTTTTTTGGATTATATGGCATATAATAGGCTTGTTTTGTCATTACTTTTGTTTTTGTTTGTAAATCTATAATGAATGAGCCTAAGTGCAAGTAGACAACTTATGGTGATATGTGAGTGAAGAAAGATGTTTTCGGTACAAGTTATAGCATATGGTTGATTAATGTGTTAATTTGCAATGTTGTGATTTGAGGTGCCTATGATAGACATATTGGTTGAGTGTTATGTTGTGTGAATTGAGATGTTTTGGTTGATGATTTAGATTGTTGTATAATTGTGTATACTTGTGGTACCAATGAGGGTACATTGGTTAGGCACTTAGGATGGTTGATTTAGCATGTTTTGAGATTGTTTAATGTCATTTTGAATAGGTTTAATGGCTGGTAAATGGATTACTTAGGGTCCAAGTAAGCTTGAAATGGTAAACTTGTCATCTAAGGTTCATTTAGGTGCACACGGCTTGGGACATGCCCGTGTCACTTGGGCGTGTGCCACACACACCCTGCGACATGGTCGTGTGTAGTAAGTCAATGTGTTACAGGGCTTAGCACACGGCCTGTGACACGGTCTTGTTTCACAAGTCAGAGATTTACACAGTCTGGCACACAGCTTGCGACACGGCCGTGTGTCCCTATTTCAAAAGTTACACGGCTTGGGGCATTCCACATGGGCTGGCCACATGGCCGTGTGTCCCTTGTTTTTGAAATTTTTCATATTTTCCTTAATTTTTTTGATTTGTTTCAAATTAGTCCCAAATTACTTCTAAGCTACTGTTAGGGCCTCGAATGCTTGATTTAGGGAAAAAATGCATTTTATTGGTTGGTTTTTATTAAGGTTAATATATTAAATGTTATGATGAGAAATGATTTTTGATTAATTGGTAATGCTCCGTAAACCTAATCCAACGTCGGAGATTGGTTAAGGGTGTTACATTTGGTGGCATCAAAGCTATGAATTAGTCAGTTCTCGGACTGAACGTAGATTGTAAAATGTCTATAATTACATGCCATATAAACCTATGATAGTGTGACGTGTTTGTTTTGATCTAACCTTTGTTTTTCTTATAGATTGTAAAGATGTCAGTCAAATCTGATCATGTTGACACTGATGAGGTTAATAGTAATTTACCGACCTTAGAACAAGGGACAAGTAGTAATATTTTGATTCTACAGGTACCTGAAAACGAACTTAAAAGCATGTTTTTCCGGTTTATGAATCAATGGTTTAATGAATTTATGCAAATGAATGCTATGGCTCAACGACTTCCACCCCCTGTTATACCTCCTGTTGCACCACCACATCCTCTTATGGCTGAATCTAGTCGACGTATACTGATTGAAAAGCTTAAGAAGTGTGGTGCTGAAGAATATCGAAATAGATTGGAAGATGATCCGATTAAAGTTGAGTATTGGTTTTAGAATATCTTACGAGTTTTCAAAGAAATGGCTTGCCCTCCCGATGATTTTCTTAGATGTGTCCTTTCACTGTTAAAAGAAGAAGTGTATAGTTGGTGGACTACGTTGACGGCTGTGGTACCGAGAGAGAAAATTTCTTGGGATTTCTTTCAGAACGATTTGAAAAAGAAGTATGTTGGAAAATGATATCTGTTCAAGAAAAAGAGAGAACTTCTTGAATTAAGGCAAGGAAAGAAGTTAGTGGCTAAGCACGAGAGAGAGTTTGTGTATCTTAGTAAATATGCTCGAGAAATTGTGCCTACTGAAGAAGAAATGTGTATTCGGTTTGAAGATGGCCTAAACGATGAAATTAAAATGATAATTAGAGGTAATGAAATTGAGAATTTGTTGTTTTATCTGATCGTGCACATAAAATGGAAGAAGTGTACAACCGCAAAGTACAAAATGATAAGCGGATTCGAGAATTTAACAAGAGAAGTTCCTCCAAGTCATTTTATTTACCCCTAACAAAGAAGAATAGAGAAGATTTTAGTCGAGCTACTTCAGTGTTTGAGCATCCGAACAAAAATAAATCAATTCAACATGATTTTAAATCTTTTACAAAACTAATTGATAGTGTGGGAAGTGTACGAAACGTTTCGAAGCCTAGTTGTAAACACTATGGAAAATTATCTGAAAAGTTAAAGATGAATGAAAAACAAAATAAAAAGAAAATATCTACATCTTAGAAGGGTAGACGTTCGGGCCAAAATAGTACTACTGGGATTCCTCGTATGTGAGCAACAGATACAATTGTTTGATCAGAGACTATAGCACCTGCTTGAACATATGCCATCCGAGCCTGAGAGGAAGTTGCTGCACATAGTGTGATTACTGGTACATTCTATCTCTTTGATGTTACTGTATATGCACTGGTTGACCCTGAGTCAACTCATTCTTATATTTGCACTGCATTAGTAACGAAAAAGAAACTACCTATTGAATCAACTAAATATGATACTGAAATTACTAATCCACTAGGTCAAAGTGTGATAGTTAACTTAGTTTGTCGTAAATGTCCACTGAAAATTAGAGGTTGTGAATTCCCTGTTGATTTGATGCTATTACCCTTTCGGGAATTTGATGTTACTCTAGGTATGGATTGGGTATCACTATATGATGCTGTGGTAAATTGTAGATAGAAACAGATTGATTTGAAATGCCAGATGGGAGAAATGATTTCAGTTGAATTTGGCAGATCGAATAGTATTTTTAGAATCATTTTAGCTATGTCCACAAGAAGATTGATACATAAAGGTAGTGAGGTATTGTAGCGTATATACTTGATACTAGAGATTTAGAATTAAAGTTAGACCAGTTAACGATTGTTATTGAGTTTACTGATGTATTTCCTAAAAAGTTACCGAGTTTGCCTCCTGACTGTGAGGTTGAGTTTGTGATTGATCTAGTTCCTGGAACTACATCAATATTGATATCACCGTATCGTATGGCACCAGCTGAGTTAAAAGAGTTGAAAGCACAGTTGTAAGGGTTGCTAGATAGAGGGTTTATTAGACCGAGTGTATCTCCTTAGGGTGCACCTATTTTGTTTATGAAAAAGAAAGACAGCTCTTTAAGATTGTGTATTAACTACAAATAGTTGAATAAAGTCACAATAAGGAATAAGTATCCCTTGCCACGTATTGACGATTTATTTGATCAATTAAAAGGTGTCACAATGTTCTCAAAGATAGATTTGAGATCCGAGTATTATCAGTTGCGATTTAAAGAATATGATGTGTCAAAGGATGCTTTTAGAACTCGTTACGGTCATTATGAGTTTCTGGTAATGCCATTTGGATTAACAAATGCTCTTACTGCTTTTATGGATTTATTGAATCGGGTTTTTCAACATCATTTGGACAGATTCGTGGTTGTGTTTATTGATGATATATTGATGTATTCTAAAATAGAATTTAAACATGCTCAACACTTAAGAATTGTGTTACAGACTTTACGAGAAAAACAGTTATATGTAAAGTTTAGTAAATGTGAATTCTGGCTTCGCGAGGTTGGATTTTTGGGACATATAGTATCAGCTAACGGTATTTAAGTTGATCCGAGTAAAGTTTCTGCTATAATGAATTAGAAAACTCCGAGAAATGTTTTTGAAGTGCGAAGTTTTTTGGGTTTAGTAAGTTACTATTGTCGTTTTGTTAAAAACTTATCGATCATTGCTTCACCGATGAACAGATTATTACAAGAAAATGTCGAATTTATTTGGTCTGATAAGTGTCAACAGAGTTTTGATTAGCTGAAAAACATGTTGACAGAAGCTCCAGTATTGACTCAGCCTGAGTTTGGATAGCATATGTTGTTTACAGTGATACGTCTCTTAGTGGTTTGGGTTGCATGTTGATGCAGGCAAGGAAAGTAGTAGCTTTTGCTTCTCGACAGTTAAAGCCACATAAAGAAATTATCCTACTCATGATCTTCAGTTGGCCGCGATTGTCTTCGCTTTGAAGATATGGATGCATTATTTGTACAGTGAGAAATGTCATGTGTGTATTGATAACGAAAGTTTAAAGTAATTAATGACATAGAAGGAATTGAATCTGAGACAGCGATGTTGGTTAGAACTACTGAAAGATTATGATCTGGCTATTGATTATCATCTAGGAAAGGCTAATGTGGTTGTGGATGCATTTAGTCGAAAGTCATCATTGTTTGCACTTCGAGTGTTGAACGCTGATTTAGCTCTGAATGATGGTGGTTCTTTATTGGTAGAGTTGAGGGCTAAACCCTTGTTCCTACAATGAATTCGGGAGTTACAAAATGACAATCTAAAGTTGATAACGAAACGAAACATGGTTCAAGATAATTTGACTATTGAATAAATTTTTGGTGAAGATGGTACATTGCATTATCGCGATAGAATTTGTGATTCAAATAATATAGACTTGAAACAATAATTTAGACTTGAAACACGATATTCTAACAGAGGCTTACAGTAGTACATATTCCATTCATCTTGGTAGCACGAAGATGTATTATGTTTTGAAACAGATGTAATGGTGGCCCAGCATGAAACATGAGATTTGTGAGTTCGTAGATAAATATTTGATTTGTCAGCAGGTAAAAGCAGAACATCAATTACCGTCGAGATTATTACAGCCTGTTATGATTCCTGAGTGGAAGTGGGAGCGAGTCAATCTAGGTGATTGTTGACAGATTGACTAAATTGGCACACTTTAATTCCAGTTAGAACAGATTACTCATTTGAAGGATTAGCAGAATTATATCTGTTAGAGATTGTAAGGTTGAACAGATTTCTGACATCTATTATATTTGATCGTGATCCAAGGTTTACATCAAGATTTTAGAGTATACAGATTCTGGAAGACATGCTACGATGTTGTATACTCGAGTTTGAAGGTAGCTGCAAAAATTATCTACCGTTAGCTGAATTTGCTTATAATAATAGTTATCAGTCTAGTATTAAAATGGCACCGTTTGAAGCTTTATATGGAAGAAAATGTAAAACACCTTTTGTATTGGTTTGAATTGAGCGAATCCAAGATGGTGGGAATTGATTTGGTTCGAGAAACTGAAGATAATGTTGGAATTATTCGAAAATGTTTGAAAGCTACATCTGATAGTCAGAAATCGTACGCGGATTTGAAAAGAAAAGATATAAATTTTTTTGTTGGCAATCGAGTATTTTTAAAAGTTTCTCTGTGGAAGAAAGTACTAAGATTTGGCAGGAAAGGAAAGCTGAGTCCGAGATTTATCGAACCGTATGAAATTACTGAAAGAGTCAGCCCTGTAGCTTACAGATTAGCTTTTCCTTCTGAACTTGAGAAAATTCACAATGTGTTTCACGTTTCAATGATGAGATGGTACAGATCTGATCTTTCACACGTGATTCCTCATAGTGAGATTGAATTATAATCAGATTTGACGTATTCTGAAGAACTAGTGAAAAGTTTGGCTTTAGAAGTCAAAGAACTTCGGAATAAATGAGTACCATTAGGGAAGGTCTTATGTCATCGGCATGGTACAGAAGAGGCTACCTGAGAAACCAAGGAATTGATGAAGCTACAGTATTCGAACTTATTTTCAGGTAATAATTTCGAGGGCAAAAGTTTCTAAGGGGGAGAGTTGTAATAGCTCGTTTTTAGTGGTGACAGAACAGTGGTTTCGGACCACAAATTTCCACCGTGTTAACTTGTAAATATTATTTATAGAATATTTACGGATTTATTAGAGTCATATTAAAATTTGGATAGGAAATTTTATCGTTTAGATAGCTAATTAAATAAAAAGAACTAAATTGTAAAAAGTGCAAAACTTGTTAATTACTACATTTAAGTGATTAAATGGCTTAATTACTAAATTAGCAAGGACGTATGTAGCAATTAGTCCGTAGTATTAACTTTGGACGGCATTTTGGATGAAAATTATAAAATAGTACATGTTTTAATGGAAAAATGGTAAATTTTATAAAATTAAAACAAAAATTAAATGAAGTAAAAGCTACTTTCTTCTTCACTTCTCTTCTTCATAACCGAATACACATGGTTGCTTAAGCTTGGATTATCGACCAAGTTCAATCCCTTGCATGTGAGTGATTTCTTTACCCATTTCTTGTAATTTTTATGTTTTTGAGATTGTTGCAACTAGGTCCAACTAGCCTATACCTTCATTTTTGAATCTATTAAAAATTTTAGAAGTTTCCATTGAGGAATCTTGAATGTTTTTTTTTATGATAAATGTAATTGAAGCTTTGATAGTGGTATTTGGTTGTTTTGTAAGGTGATTTTTTTTAGATTCTGATTTAAGGATTAAATTGTTAAAATGTCAAATTTTCAAGGTTCGATGGTGGATTTAATGTTTAATAGGGACTGTTTAAGGGCTTGGAATATTCAGCTATAATTTGATTCCTAGAAAATGGTTAATTTGATGATTTTCAGTTTAAAGGATTAAATTGTAAAAGTTAGGGGCAATTGTGTAAATTTGTAAAATAAAAGGGTATAAAATGTAAAGTAAATTGGAATATGAAATATAAGCTAATAATTGATAATTTTACATTTTAGATCAAGACCTCGTTGATTTACGTAAAAAAAGGGAAAATTGCCAAATAGTCTCTAAACTTCTGCAACTATTACAACTTAGTGCAGGTAAGTTCGTACAGTTTATAATTTAATATCTACGTGAATTTTTTGATGATATAATGGATATTAATACTTTTATTGTTGATGTAAAGTTGTTTGAGAAATGTTATTGAATTTCAATATTTGGATCGGATGAACGTGAGGTAAAGTACAATTGAATAACATCATGTTATGTGGGGATTAAAGTGGAGATTGATGTGATGTGATATGTATATGTTTTTCCTGAGTATGCTGAGGTTCAACATTTTTTGTGAACTCTCGTGTTATACTCCCTGTTTTGGTGTGTTTTTAGGTGGATTGGCTCTTATGAGCGATTGGCGTGTTATCAAGTTGATTAGCTCTTATGAGCGATTGGTGTGTTATCGAGTGGATTAGCTCTTATTAGCAATTGGCGTGTTATCGGGTGGATTAGCTCTTATAAGCGATTGACATGTTTCGGTTGGATTACTTGTGTACTCGTCGTATCTGTAAGTCGTTCATCAGGTCGTAAATCGTTGTATTATAACATATTTAATTATTTTGAAAGACATGATGTGTATTTGACACTTGAATTAACCGTTGTGGATATATATATGTTTTCCCAGAGATTATTGTTTGAGCTTTGAATTGAATTTTGAAATTCACCTGTTTGATATTGTGGTTGACAGGAAATATTTGTTGTTGAATTATTTTGATTGAAATGTTATATTTACTTCGGTAAGATTTATCCTTTCTACACAACGAACTTACTAAGCTTCAATAAGCTTACTTGGGTTACTTTCTGTTCTTATAGATACCCTTGAAGGTTGGACGATTGGATCAGCACTCAAGTCACACTATCCATCAATTTTCGATTGATTTTGAATGTTTATTTTGGATTATATGGCATGTAATAGGCTTGTTTTGTCATTACTTTTGTTTTGGTTTGTAAATCTATAATGAATGAGCCTAAGTACAAGTAGGTAACATATTGTGATATGTGTGAGTGAAGAAAGATGTTTTTGGTACAAGTTTATAGCATATGGTTGATTAATATGTTAATTTGCAATGTTGTGATTTGAGGTGCCTATGATAGGCATATTGGTTGAGTGTTAAGTTGTGTGAATTGAGATGTTTTGGTTGATGATTCATATTGGTGTATAATTATGTATACTTGTGGTACCAATGATGGTACATTGGTTAGGCACTTAGGATGATTGATTTAGCATGTTTTGAGCTTGTTTAATGTCATTTTGAATAGGTTTAATGGCTGATAAATGGATTACTTAGGGTCCAAGTAAGCTTGAAATAGTAAACTTGTTATCAAAGGTTCATTTAGGTGCACAAAGCCTGGGACATGCCTGTGCCAGTTAGTCGTGTGCCACACACAGCCTGCGACATAGTCGTGTGTATTAAGTTAATGTGTTACATGGCCTGCGACACGGTCGTGTGTCACAAGTTAGAGACTTACATGGCCTGGCACACGGCTTGTGACACGGTCGTGTGGCCCAACTCAGTGAGTTACACGGGCAGGGACATAATTGTGTTTCCCTATTTCAAAAGTTACAAGGCTTGGGGCATTCCACACAGCTTGGCCATACGGTCGTGTGTCCCCTGTTTTTGAAAATTTTCATATTTTCCTGAATTTTTCTGATTTGTTTCAAATTAGTCCCGAATTGCTTCTAAGCTACTGTTAGGGCCTCGAAGGCTCGATTTAGGGAAAAATGTATTTGATTGGTTGGTTTCTATTAAGGTTAATCTATTAAATGTTATGATGAGAAATGATTCCTAATTGATTGGTAATGCTCCGTAACCCTAATTCAGCGACGAAGATGGGTTAGGGGTGTTACAGTTTTAATTCCCAAAAAGCATGAGTAACTAAACTCGTCTAGCAAAATGTTATCAAGATTACTTAAAAAGAGTTCACGTGGCTTAGACCCCATACTTAACCTTTTTCAATGAGTATTTATCATTTCTCCGCATTACGAGACTGTCACTTCCATCCATGTCCTTCGAAAAGTAATCTTTTCATCATGTGTAAAGATGACCGCTTTGTATGTTTTGGAAAGGTTGCACAATCGGTTCGCTAATTTACTGTGTCAGAGGTTGTCAAGCCCAAGAGACGAAATGGCGTGGAATTTGCCATTAAGAAATGATGATCCAGTGTAAGACGGTCCCTTAAGAGTGACGGTTGGCTAGAGTTAGGTTCCTCTAGATTGCAAGGCTATAATTTATAGTGAGCTGGTGGTCGTGAGCGTCCTCTTCCTCTATAACTGGCTTATTGGGTTATGAGAAGAACCACTTAAAGGCCTATGATTGAACCAAATGAGGATCGAGATAACTGGAGGCTGGAATCCCTCAAATAAAAAAAACCATTTTCTCAACTCTATTTTTTTTCATAATTGGGATTTCAATTTATTTAATCTCAACCCATCCATATTCTTAATTCTATTTTTATTTTTCCAGGTAAGACATTTTTCTTGGGCACGATTGCGCCTAGGATTTCGAGGAACAAGAAGTTATAGTGATCCAGTCTCTGAGGATTTGACCTTACTTCCCTTATACTATTCTTTTCGTTATTTCTTAGGGATAGGATATATTTGGTGCTTTCAACGACAACACCAGTTTTGTTGATGCTTGATGAATTGCTTGCATTGCGGTTATTCTGAGCATTCACTTAGCTTGTTAAGCTCAACCACTCATTTTTTAAAACCCTTGCAGGGTAGTTAAGTGTCGGTGTGAGCGGTGTGGTTCCAAGGGGTGATCCAAGCAAGTCCATTTCTTTGTTTTCGTAGGTGTTATCATTATTTGTTTTTGCTTTGGGAATAAGGAAATGTGGTAGACTTTTACTGATATTTTCCATGATGTTTTGGATGCTTCCATAGACTATTTGTTACAACTCTCTCCCACTTAGAAAATTTTATCCTCGAAATTCTTGCCTATGAATAGTTGAGGATACTTCTCTATTATCGAACTCTCTATCTCTCAGGTGGCTTCCTCTATATTATGGTTCTTCTACAATACTTTTACCAATGGAATTCTTTTATTTCTCAATTCTTTCACTTTTCTTACGAAAATACGAACATGCTCTTCTTTATGAGATAAGTTGGGTTCCACCTCCAAAGTTTCTACTTGCACCATATGGTCTGGATTTGATCGATATCTCCTTAGCATGGATTTGTGGAACACGTTATGAATCTTCGACAGTTCTAGCAGTAGTGCCAATTTATACGCCACTGGACCAACTCTTTCCAGTACTTTGTATGGTCCTATAAAACGTGGACTTGACTTTCCTTTTTGTCCAAATTTTATAACCTTCTTCTAGGGAGAAAGCTTCGAAAATACCTTGTCTCCTACTTCAAAGAAAATGCCTTTCCTTTTCAAATGGTGCAAGCCTTCTAACGATCTTGAACAACGTTCAAATGGGTTCGAATGATCAAAACTTTCTGTTCCATTTTTCGTACTAAGTCAGGTTTAATTATATTTCTCTCACTGAGTTCCAGGCAACAGGTGGGTGATCTGCACCTTCTTCCATACAATGCTTCAAAAGGTGAGATTCCTAGGCTGACATGATAATTTTTGTTGTATGCAAACTCCACCAATGGAAGATATTTTTCACATTTATTCTAAAATCTATTACACAACTTCTGAACATATCTTCAAGGACTTGAAATACTCTTTCTGATTATCCATCAATCGAGTAAGTAATGAGATACGAGCATTTCAGATATTAAGGTTAAAAAAAGACTTAAATGTAAATACGTACAAATATGCTTGGTTGTCGATATGTTTTTATTAAATAGGGAATGAATGCTATTTTTGCAATTGAATATGTTGTATGTAGTTAACGACAAGATTGAATGTTAAGGGGCAAAGGCGAAATCAAGCAACGAATAATGAATTTGGTTTGTGCTAATCTAATTTTTCTTCATCACATTAGGTAATTAAATATTTGGCTGGTGAAATTATTAATATCGATTACTATTTTGATTATGAATTATAATTCATGCTCAAATCTTTAAATGGTAATTGTTAGATTTAAAGATAAAATAAATGAGTAAATTTTGTTAATATGAACACCTAGAATAAGTTGATAATTAGGCATGAGAGAAATATGCATATTTACAATTGATACTTTGAAAAATATATATTGAATTAAATTAGATTAGAAAGATATCGATGATGAACATGTTTGAAAGGTGTGTATATCCTTAACTGGTTGATACATATAAGGTATGTTAAATAAGTATGTGTATAATAGACTACTCGATATGTTTGAGATATGTTTAGTGGATGTGTATATGCTTGCTATGTGATACCTAATTGCTATCTTGTTGGATATAATTTCTATCATATAATTGAATAATATTGAAGTCAAATGTGGTTTGAGGTGCGTACAAATGTAACTACTTGATCTCGACTATGATTTGTTGGAATATGTTTTATACTTGTATATACTTGAAATTATGATATCTTATGGTGAAAATGTTAAGTTATTTTATTACAATATATTTTAATAAATTATTGATAGAGAAAAGAATTCCTTATTAATAGTTTCAGATAGAGTTACGAGTATAGTTGGCATCCTATAGGATACATTTGATAGGTGGGAGATCCTGCGCTTTATGCGTGTTACATTGATTCAATGCTTCATGTGTGTTATATTTGATTCAACGTTTTATACGTGTTATACTTGATCTAGCTCAATTCCTTAAGGATGAGAGCATATTCTGGTTTGGTTGGTAGGATCAGTGCATTTATGCCCAATTAGCACTTCAGTGTGTATTCTGGTGTGTTGGTGGATTGATTCGTGTATCCGTCCTTAAATTCAAGTAAGTTTATAAGGTCAAAAATAATAAAATGAATGTGAAATATAAATGATAATCAATTATATGTATAATACGAATAATTGAGGTTGAAGTATGTTATATAAAACGAGATGTTAATTCCGTGAAGGTGTGTCAACATTGTAGATATCAATTGTGTAAATCGAAAAACCTAATTGTGTACTATTATGGTAATAACATGGAAACTTAATGGTTAATGTTAAGAAATTGTTAATTGGAATAGTGTTATATATATACAAGTGTTTCGTAATTATGTTACATTGTTTAAATATATTGAATTCAAATTATGTTAGCACTACTGAGTATTCAATACTTAGTGTACAATTATGTTTCTTTTCCATGTGCAAGTCTTGGAAAGGTTCTTAGTAGATTGATGTAACACCCTATACCCTGCCCGATCGCCGAGCTTGAGTAACAGGACACTACATCAAACATCGAACTCATACATATTCATACAATCTCAAATGCATGCAATCATCGTCACTTTCAAATTTTTAGGGGAGTATTGAGTTTTTTAACACCTTGGCAACGTTTAAATTGACTTATTAAACGTTTATCAACATTAATAACAAGTTAATCATGCATGGGGTCCATCTAACAAAAATTTCCAAAGAAATCACGTAGGTATCAATACTCAATCTAAGGTATCAATATTTATGAAAATAGGTATCGATACCATTAGAAAAATCGATACCTTTTTAGCATTTTGTTTCTTCGCAAAATAATGGAACCAAAGAAATTATCGATACAAAGCAAAAAGTATGTATATTTTCACCTTGAGTATCGATACTCGAAGAAGGGTATCGATACCAAATTAAGCTATTGACTTCCTACACATTCGTTTCAACATGGAGGTATCAATACTTAGGCCCCGATTATCGATATCTCGTTACAAAACAACAAAAATTAAAACAAAACAGGGCATTTAACATGTTCAATCACATACCACTTCAACATGCATCTACAACCTCAGTATTCAATCGTCAAAATGACCTTACTTGCAAACCAAAGCAACATTCATAGTACAATCTAAGACAAAACCAACAATATAATAACAAATATCCATTATGTCTTAAGTGTTTAACATAAAAAAAATCATTTAAGTCATAATGATAGTAGTCAACTATTAATTCTACCACATTGCCTTATTCACACAGTACAAAGAATAGAAAAAATATCACCTACTTAAACAATAATGTACCAGCCCGTTTTCAGTGATATCGGAATAGTGGATTCGTGACCACAAATCTGAGGTCAGAAGAAAATTTATTTTAATATTATTTTATAGTCTATGGTATGATAGGAATGTTGTATGAAAATTTCATTAAGAAATTTTCCTGATTACACGTCTAATTTGTTAACAAGGATTAGATTGAAAAAGGTGCAAAACTTGCTAATAATAGTGGTTAAGGTTAAGTGATTAAACAACTTAACCAATAAATAAGGAGGGACTTAAGGCATAAATATGCCAAAAGCAAATGGCTGAGGCAGCATAAGCATTAAAAAGATGATAAAATGGTTTGAACTAAGGGCAAAATTAGAAATTTTGCCAAATTTAACTAAACAAATGAAAAATTAAAGAATTCTATACATTTCATTATCATTTTAAGTTATGAAAAAATACATTGAAGAGGGTTTAAGCTAGTTTTTCAATTTTTGCTTCATGTAAGTCAAATCCTTACCTGTTTCTTGAAACTTTTATGTTTTTGTGATTGTTACAATTAGGTCCAATTAACCTTTACCTTGGTTTTAATTTTATTGAAAATCTTGGAAGTTACCATTGATGAGTTCATATGATTTTAGTTATTAGATGATGAATTTCGGTGTTGATGGATATTTAAATGTGTTTTATTAAAGAATTTTGATGAACTCATGATTTAGGTATTAAATTAAAAAGATGTTGAACTCATGGAAAATTTTGAATTTTATGGAATTCATGGGTTGCTATTCTTATGTGTGAAAATTGCTAGGCTTGGAATGAAGATTAAATTTCATGAATTTCATTTTTCGAGCCTAGGGACAAAATCAAAATTAATTAAAAGTAACGGGGCAAAATAGTACTTCTGCCTAAGATGTGAATTGGATTGAATTGAATATGAAATGTATTAAATTGATGTTAAATTCATTTATATAGATCCAGAAAGATCAAATAAGAAGTTAGATCGAGGAAAAGAAAAAGTGTTGAATTAGTAGATTTTTGTACACGAGCAAGTGTCGAGGTAAGTTCGTGTAACTAAATTGTGTATATTTATATGTTTAAAGTGAAAGTTGTATATGTAAATTCCATAAATACCATATGTATGAAATTGATCACATATCTGATAATACCCGATAAATAATAAGTCTCGTTTGAATAAATGAAAGTCGATGGATACAGGATTTCCCGTATTGGTTGCGGTCCTGCATATGTTGCGGACACGCAAAAGCTTGAAAGAGCATTCCGTTATTAGCCCTTTCGAGTCTCCCGTTATATGGTTATTGCAAGCTTCCCGTTAATAGCTTTTCGGAGCATCCCGATCGATTGTGATCCTGCATGTGTTGTAGACACACCACAACTCTTATGAGCATCTCGATTAAAGGCTCTTTGTGAGCTTCCTGATTAATGGCTCTCTGGAGCTTCCTGATATGGCTAGCTTGAACTTCCCGATATATGGCTATTCGGAGCTTCTCGATTAATGGCTCTTAAGAGCTATCTGTTAGTCACTCGCATGAGCTTCCCGATTATGGCTCTTATGAGCTTCCCGTTATACAGCCCGAATAAGCTTCCCATTACATGGCTCACATGAGCATCCCGTTTATGTGCTCGTATGAGCATTCTTGAATACGAATTGACAAAGTATAGATTTGTACATTTTATGTGTACTACCCGGGTATCCATCGATATTTTAAATGATTCAACGGGGAAAACCTTTATACGAGAAAATAAATGAATTCAAAGTGAATTGTTACTTGTATATACATGAAATACATGGAAATTTGGTATTGATGAGCTCATACACGATTCTTGAAATTCATGTGAATTAAATGACTAACATGTTTGATGAAGTTGTGTGTTTTAGGCTATTAGCCAAATTGCTTGGATGCATTTTATATGTTTATTTTAATGAAAATAAATGGCAAGTTAATTTCCCGTTATACGAACTTACTAAGCATTAAATGCTTACTTTTTTTCCCTTTATTTTATAGTATTCGGAAGCTCGTAAAGGTTGGAAGTAGGTTGGAGCAACATCACAATATCCTTCAGTTCGTTTTGGTATAAATAGAAAAATTTCTTTTCGGTATAATGGCATGTATAGGTTAAATTGGCCAAATGATGGCATATAAATATTTGGTTGAAACTAGCCATTGGTATGACTTGTGTTTGGTATATTTTGATATGTAAATATATGGGCTAAACATGTTTGATGTGTGCGTTTAAAATAGTTAAATGGTGGAAAATATATAGATCTATTGATGATTGGTTTGAGATAGCATAATTGGTAAAATATGCCTATATGCAAATATGTGTATTTGGTAAGTTTGAACACTTGAACATATGTGATAATATGTCATGCATAAGACTTAGTTTTGGCTTGGTTTTAATGTCTTGAATTGGTTGGTGAATGTATTAAAGTGTTGATGTAGGTGGAAGACAAATTGGGTGAGAAATGTGGTCTTGGAAATGACCTATTTTCGTCCACACGGGTAGAGACGCGGTGTGTGTCTCACCCGTGTGTGACACACAACCTAGCACATGGGCGTGTGATCTGGCCATGTGTCCCATGTATCCATAAAATTGAGAAACAGAATGCCCAGGTATTTTCACACGGCCTAGCACATGGGCGTGTGGCTTGGCCGTGTGACCCTTGTACCTAATTAATGCAAATTAAATTATTCACTCGGCCTAGCACACGGGCGTGTGGCTTGGCCGTGTGACCCAAGTCAGTAAGCACCCTAAATCAGATAAGGGCTGAGACATGACTATGTGCCCCACTTCGAATGCCCACATGGCCTGAGACACGGACGTGTCATTTTGCCTTGTGAGCCACACGGCCTGGCCACACAGGTGTGTGTCCCTTGCACCTCAAAAAAATTTTAAAATTTTTCGAAAAATTCTTTGAGTTCCTGAATTAGTCTCGACTTGTTTCTAATGCATATTTTGGGCCTCGAGGGCCCATATAAAGGATATTATGATTGAAATCTTATATGAAAAGTAAATTATATGAATTAATTGTATTTGATCTATAAAATTTGGTAATGCTTCGTAACCTTATTTTGACGACGAATATGGGTTAAGGGTGTTGCATTTATTGGTATCAAAGCTACGGTTTAGCTGATTCTCAACCTAACGTAGCAAGTATGAATTTAACTATACATGCCATTATATAACCTGTGATAGTGTGATATATCCTGACTATTTTAAACACGTTTTTCATATAGTAATGTCGTCCAACCGAGCTGAATCCGAGAAAGCTAAGAGCAATGCTCAAGCTTTAGTTTAAAGCGCTGTTTCAAGTAGTAGAAGGGCCATATCTGAGGGCCGAGGGGAAAAGGCTACAGAAGCCTTTTTCCAAATAATGAACGAATGGTTTACAAAATTCGTAAGGACAAATCTGGCTGTACAACAACATCCCCCTCCTGTCTCTCAACCGGTTCCTGATATGCCACAAGGTCCAGAACTTTTTAGAACTGGTAAGCCTCTGGTAGATAAAATTCATAAATATGGGGCAGAAGAATGTACAGCCACCACTGAAGACGATCCAAAAAGGGCTGAATTTTGGTTAGAAAACACTATTAGAGTTTTGGATGAATTATCATGTACACCAGCTGAATGCCTGAAATGTGTTGTATCTCTGCTAAAAGACTCAACATACCAGTGGTGGAATACATTGATTTTTGTTATACCGAAGTATAGGGTCACATGGGAATTTTTCATAACTAAATTCAAAAAAAAATATTAGTCAGAGATTTCTGGATCAGAAATTAAAAGAATTTTTAGAACTTAAATAGGGTAATATGACAGTATCTGAATATAAAAGAGAACTTGTCCGACTGAGTAAGTATGCCAGAGAATGTGTCCCGACTGAAATCGCTATGTGTAAGCGGTTTGAAGAGGGTTTAAATGAAGACATCAAGTTGTTGGTTGGGATTCTAGAATTAAAAGAATTTGTGGTACTGGTTGAACGAGCTCATAAAGCTGAAGAATTGAGTAAAGAAAAGAAACAGGCTGAGATTGAAGCCAGAACTTCAAGTAAAAGGTTTATGGGAAAGTCTCAACAGTCGACCTCAAAGAAATAGAAGAAATATCATGATCGATTTACCACATCTACGGGGTACTCTAGGAGAGACCAAGGTACTCAATGCTCTAATCTGAGATCTCCGGCCCCGTCCGTAGAAAGTGCAGGTAGTGTCGAAAACCCAAAACCTAGATGTAAACATTGTAATAAATTGCATTTTGGTGAATGCCACATGAGAATCGGAGCATGCTTTAGATGTGGTTCCTTTGACCATTATCTCAGGGACTGCCCAAAAAAACTTGAAAAAGATACTATCCAAACTTCAAGGCTGAAGAACCTTGCTACGAGAGGTAGACCACCTCATAACCCCAATAATGTTAGTAGTAGTCGAGATATGAAAAAGGATTCAACCGTTAAATTTGAACCACGAGCACCGGTAAAGACATATGTTATTCGTGCACGTGAGGATGCCTCTGCACCCGACATTATTACTGGTACTTTTTCTCTTCTTGATACTGATATAACTGCTTTAATTGATTTCGGTTCAACTCATTCATACATCTACACGAATTTAGTATTTATTAAAAATTTACCTGTCGAGTCCACTGAATTCATGGTTAAAGTTTCAAACCCCCTAGGCCAATATGTGATGGTGGATAAAATTTGGAAAAATTGTTCGTTAATGGTACAGGGTTATTATTTCTCGGCTGATTTGATGTTATTGTCATTTGATGAATTTGATGTGATTCTGGGTATGGACTAGTTAACTTAGCATGATGTTGGAGTAAATTGTAAAGAAAAGCATATTGTATTGAAATGTCAGAATGGTGAAATGCTCTGTATTGAATCTGATAAAGTAGACAGGTTGTCTAATGTGATATCAACCATGTCAGCAAAGAAATATGTCAGAAAAGGGTTTGATGCTTACATTGCTTATGTGTTGGACAATAAAGTATCCGGGTCGAAGATTAAGTTAGTGTCGGTTGTTTGTGAGTATCCTGATGTGTTTTCGGAGGAATGGCTCGAATTATCGCCAGTTAGAGAGGTTGAATTTTATATAGATCTTGTTCCGGAGACAACACCGATATCTATAGCACCATATAGAATGGCCCCTACAGAATTAAAAGAGTTGAAAGCACAGTTGCAAGAATTGACTGACAGAGGTTTGCTCGACCTAGTTCATCACCTTGGGGTGCACCGGTTTTATTTGTTAAGAAGAAAGATGGATTGCTGAGACTGTGTATTGATTACAGGAAACTCAACAAAGTCCCAATAAAAAATAAGCATCCATGCCTCGTATTGATGACTTGTTTGATCAGTTGAAAGGTGCCACTGTATTCTCGAAGATAGATCTCTGTTTTGGTTATTATCAGTTACGGGTGAAAGAGTCAGATGTGCCAAAAACAACCTTCAGAACCAGGTACAGAGATTATGAATTTCTTGTGATGCCGTTCGACTTGACCAATGCACCTGCGGTATTTATGGATTTAATGAATAGAACTTTCAGACCGTATCTGGATAGATTTGTGGTGGTACTCATTGATGATATTTTGGTATACTCCCAAGATGAAAATGAACATGCTGATCATTTGAGAATTGTTCTGCAAACTTTGCGTGAAAAATAGTTGTATGCTAAATTTAGTAACTGTGAATTTTGGCTTCGGAAAGTTGGTTTCCTTGGAATTATAGTATTTGCTAAAGGCATTAAAGTGGATCCGAATAAAATTTCAGCAATTGTTAACTGGAAACCATCGAAAAATGTGTCTAAAGTCAGAAGTTTTCTAGGACTAGTTGGATATTATCGGAGGTTTGTAAAAGGGTTCTGATGATAGATTCTCCGATGACACACTTGTTGTAGAAAAATGTGAAATTTGAATGGATCGATAAATGTCAGCAAAGTTTTGACAGATTGAAAACCTTATTGACTGAAGCACCTGTGTTAGTTCAGCCTGAATCGGGTAAAAAATTTGTAATTTACAGTGATGTGTCATTAAATGGTTTAGGCTATGTCTTGAGGCAAGAAGGTAAAGTAATAGCCTATGTTTCTAGACAGCTAAAACCACATGAAAACAATTGCCTGATACATGATTTAGAATTTGCAGCCATTGTTTTTGCATTGAAAATTTGGGGACATTACTTGTTCGATGAAAAGTGTTATATATTCACCGATCATAAAAGCTTAAAGTATCTGATGTCGCGAAAGGATTTTAATCTGAGGCAACGCAGATGGCTTGAATTGTTGAAAGATTATCATTTGGTTATTGATTATCATCCGGGAAAAGCCAATTTGGTTACAGATGCTCTAAGCAGAAATTCTTTGTTTTCTTTGCCAGCAATGAATACTCGATTGTCTTTTTCTGATGATGGCTCAATCCTAGCTGAGTTAAAAGTCAAACCAACATTTTTATATTAGATCTGCGAGGCTCAAAAAGGTGATAATAAGATCAAGCTAAACGGGTACAATGTGAAACAATTTCTGATTTAGAATTTGAGATTGGACCTGATGATTGTCTGTTGTTCAGAGGTAGAATATGTGTACCAAACAGTTCGAAGCTTGTACAAAAGATTTTGCACAAAGCTCATAATGGTACTATGTCTGTTCATCCAGGAAGTAATAAAATGTACAATGATTTGAAAAAGATGTACTGGTGACCGGGAATGAAATGTGATATTTCTTAATTTGTATCTAGATGTTTAGTGTGTCAACAAATTAAAGTTGAACATCAGGTACCTTCAGGGTTATTACAGCCAGTGACAATACCGGAATGGAAATGAGAAAGAATTACCATGGACTTTGTGTCAGGTTTACCCCTTTATCCAAAAAAGAAATATGCCATTTGGGTGATCGTCGACCATTTGACGAAATTTGCACACTTTATTCCGGTACGTATGGATTTCTCCTTAGATAGATTGGTTGAATTATATGTTTCTGAGATTGTCAGGGTACATGGAGTGCCAGTCTTCATTATTTTAGACAGAGATCCATGGTTCACATCCCGATTCCGGAACAAGTTGCAAGAAGATTTGGGTATGCAGTTACATTTCAGTACCGCATTTCAGTACAGATTCTAGAAGATATGATACAATGTTGTGTTTTAAAATTCGAAGGCAATTGGGAAAATTATCTGCCTTTATTTGAATTCGCATATAATAGTAGCTATCTATCAAGCATTAAAATGGCACCGTATGAGGCTCTGTATGGTCACAAATGTAGAACTCCGTTGTATTGGACTGAGTTCAGTGAGAAAAAGATACATGGAGTTGGTTTAATCTGTGAAATTGAAGAAAAGGTGAAAGTGATTCGGGATAGCTTGAAAGCAGCCTCTGATCATCAAAAATCTAATGCAAATCTTAAACGAAAAGGGATAGAATCCCAAGTTGGTGCAAAGGTATTCTTGAAAGTATCGCCTTGGAAGAAAATTCTTCGATTTGGCCGTAAAGGAAAATTGAGTCCACGATTTATCATGCCATATGAAATCACTGAGACAATTGGACCTGTTGCGTACCGATTAGCATTACCGCCAGAGCTTGATAGAATTCATAATGTTTTTCACGTATCTATGTTGCGACGGTATCGGTCAGATCCTTCACATGTTATCTCCCCGACAGAGATTAAGATTTAGCCTGACATGACCTAGAGTGAAGAACCAATCAAAATTTTAGCACGTGAGACGAAAGAATTAAGAAATAAAAAGGTAACTTTAGTAAAATTTCTCTGGCAACGACATGGAATATAAGAGGCTACCTGGGAACCGGAGGAAACAATGAGGAAACAATATCCAAACCTCTTCACTGGTAAGATTTTCGAGGACGAAAATTCTTTAAAGGGGGAGAGTTGTAATAGCCTGTTTTTAGTAAAATTGAAACAGTAGTTTCGGGAACACAAATCTGAGGTTAGAAGAAAATTTATTTTAATATTATTTTATATTCTATGGTATGATAGGAATGTAGTATGAAAATGTCGTTAAGAAATTTTCCTAATTACACTTCTAATTTGTTAAAAATGACTAGATTGAAAAAGGTGAAAAACTTGCTAATAATAGTGGTCAAGGTTAAGTGATTAAATAGCTTAACCAATAAATAAGAAGGGACTTAAGGCATAAATATGCCAAAAGCAAATGGCTGAGGCAGCATAAGCATTAAAAAGATGATAAAATGGTGTGAATTAAGGGCAAAATTAGAAATAAATTTAATTAAACAAATGAAAAATTAAAAACTTCTGGACATTTCATCATCATTTTCAGTTATAAAAAAAGACATTGAAGAGGGTTTAAGCTAGATTTTCAAATTTTTCTTCATGTAAGTCAAGTCCTTACCCGTTTCTTGAAACTTTTATGTTTTTGTGATTGTTATAATTAGGTCTAACTAACCTTTACCTTGGTTTCTGATTTTACTGAAAATCTTGGAAGTTACCATTGATGAGTTCATATGATTTTAGTTATTAGATGATGAATTTTAGGTGTTGATGGGTATCTAAAAGTGTGTTATTAAAGAATTTTGATGAAATCATGATTTAGGGATTAAATTGAAAAGATGTTGAACTCATAAAAAATTTTGAATTTTATGGAATTCATGGGTGGCTATTCTTATGTATGAAATTTTCTAGGCTTGGAATGAAGACTAAATATCATGAATTTCTTTTTCAGAGCCTAGGGACGAAATCAGAATTAATTAAACGTAAAGGAGCAAAATGGTACTTTTGCCTAAGATGTGAATTGGATTGAACTGAATATGAAATGTATTAAATTGATGTTAAATTCATTTATATAGACCCGGAAAGATCAAATAAGGAGATAGATCAAGGAAAAGAAAAAGTGTCGGATTAGTAGATTTTTGTACACAAGCAAGTGTCGAGGTAAGTTCGTGTAACTAAATTGTGTATATTTATATGTTTGAATTGAATGTTGTATATGTAAATTTTATAAATGCCATATGTATGAAATTATTCACATATCCGATAATACCCGATAAATAATACGTCCCATTTGAATAAATGAAATTCGATGGATACAGGATTTCCCGTATTGGTTGTGGTCCTGCATATGTTGCGGGCACACCATAGATCAAAAGAGCGTTCTGTTATTAGCCCTTTCGAGCTTCCCGTTATATGGTTATTACGAGCTTCCCGTTAATAGCTTTTCGGAGCATCCTGATTGGTTGTGATCCTGCATGTGTTGTAGACACACCGCAACTCTTATGAGCATCCCGATTAAAGGCTCTTTGTGAGCTTCCTGATTAATGGCTCTCCGGAGCTTCCCGATTAATGGCTCTTCAGAGCTACCCGTCATTCGTTCGCATGAGCTTCCCGATTATGGCTCTTATGAGCTTCCCGTTATATATCCCGGGTGAGCTTCCCGTTACATGGCTCACATAAGCTTCCCGATTATGTGCTCGCATGAGCATTCCCGAATATGAATTGACGAAGTATATATTTGTACATTTTATGTGTACTACCCGGGTATCCATCGATATTTCAAATGATTCAAAAGGTAAAACCTTAACATGAGAAAATAAATGAATTCAAAGTGAATTGTTACTTGTATATACATGAAATACATGGAAATTTGGTATTGATGAGCTCATACACGATTCTTGAAATTCATTTGAAGTAAATGACAAACATGTTTGATGAAGTTGTGTGTTTTAGGCCATTAGTCAAATTGTTTGGGTGCATTTTATATGTTTATTTTAATGAAAATGAATGGTAAGTTAATTTCCCGTTATACGAACTTACTGAGCATCAAATGCTTACTTTGTTTATTTCCTTTGTTTTATAGTTTCAGAAGCTCGTAAAGGTTGGAACAGGGTCGGACCAACATCACACTATCCTTCAGCTCGTTTTGGTATAAATAGCAAAATTCCTTTTCGGTATAATGGCATGTATAGGTTAAATTGGCCAAATGATGGCATATAAATATTTGGTTAAAACTAGCCATTGGTATGACTTGTGTTTGGTATATTTTGATATGTAAATATATGGGCTAAACATGTTTGATGTGTGCGTTTAAAATAGTTAAATGGTGGAAAGTATATAGATGTATTGATGATTGGTTTGAGATATCATAATTGGTAAAATATGCCTAGATGCACATATGTGTATTTGGTAAGTTTGAACACTTGAACATAGGTGAAAATATGTCGTGCATAAGACTTAGTTTTGGCTTGGTTTTAATGTCTTGAATTAGTTGGTGAATGTATTAAAGTGTTGATGTAGGTGGAAGACAAATTGAGTGAGAAATGTGACCTTGGAAAAGACCTATTTTTGTCCACCCGGGTAGAGACACGGGCGTGTGTCTCACCCGAGTGTGACACAAGGCCTATCACATGGGCGTGTGAACTGGCCATGTGTCCCCTGTATCCTTAAAATTGAGAAACAGAATGCCCAGGTATTTTCACATGGCCTAGCACACAGGCGTGTGGCTTGGCCGTGTGACCCAAGTTAGTAAGCACCCTAAATCAGACAATGGTTGGGACATGGCTGTGTGCCCCACTTCAAATGCCCACACGGCCTGGCCATACAGGCGTGTGTCCCCTGCTACTAGGAAAAATTTTAAAATTTTGCTAAAAATTCTATAAGTTCCCAGATTAGTTCCAACTTGTTTTTAATGAATATTTTGGGCCCCGAGGGCCCATATAAGGGTTATTATGATTGATTTCTTATATGAATTATCTGTATTTCATCTATAAACTCCTATAATGCTCGTAACCCTATTTCGGTGACGGATATGGGTTAGGGGTATTACAAATAAAGCCTAACTTGGATCACTTCCATGGAACTCCACACCGCTCACACCGCAACACTAAATATCTACTATGGTTTAAAAAGGAAATTATGAGCTTAAAAAAATTCAGTGAATAATCGAAAAAACTACCAATAAACATGATATCCCAAATTAAAAGAGAACATCTAAAACACAATTTCATACATATTTAACTAAAGTAACATACTAAAATATTCATGCATCAACTATCAACTCATCTAACTTTGTAATCACATAATCAGTCATACATCACATTTCATAATATTTCATTTAATGATAAATTGGCACTGGAGGGTATGAAACATATGAGTAGGTTCTATCACCACACATTGGATACACGGATCTCCAACACATCATTAACTCGAAGAGTCAAACATATCCCAAAAGTGCAGCAACAAGCTAACACTATCTAAAACACCAACATATCCGAGTGAATGGAGCTGAGCTCATATTCTCTTATCTTTCCAAATTGTCCCGGGCCTCAATGCCTTATATCACAACACAAGGGTGATGTAATACCCTTAACTTGTCTCTGTCGTCAGATTAGGGTTATAGAGCATTACCGTACAAATCAAAACGTTTAACTTCAAAATAGAAACAATTATGTAACTTAATATCAACATCTAACAACTCATTATAATCATAGTAAAAATACACTTTTGGGCCTTAAACAGAGCCTTCGGGGCCCTAAAAATAACTTGGGACCAATCAGGTATCAACTTGAAAGAAAATATTTTTTTTGGGAAACCATGAAAATTTGGGAAATAGGGGTCACACAGCCATATGACCTACCCCAGACCATGTGGACATTCAAATTTTGGATACACAGCTGTGTCCCAGCTCGTGTGTCTGCCCGTGTGGGTATTCAAAATAGGGCTACATGGCCATGTGCCAAACTGTATGTGCATTGGATGTTGGCCGTGTCTCTGACCGTGTGAAACCTCCACCTAAAACAATAATGACACATGGCCGTGTAGGGTGGCAATGTGTGGCACACGGCCGTGTGGCAGCTAGTGTCCCAAGCCGTGTGCAGCATAAATTGCCCCTAAAAAATCCATTTCAAAACCAGGTCTTGCACACCAAGATACACTAATTCCAAAACATTCACATAACCAAAACACAATTCAACCACACTTAAAACATACCAATTCCATAAACCTATAAGACTAACCAATGTGCCCTCATTGACACCACATTTCAACTATCAATTAAACATGTATCCTATCTCAATAGATTCATACCATTCATCCATTCAAACATAAAAAAAAAAAAAACATCTTCATCACAACTTGATACCATATAATAACATAAGCACCATTTCAACTTAACTTGATCACACATTGCCAAAACAACCAAAAGTTACAATTCATAAACTTAACTTTACATAAATAGCCATTAACAACCTAAGTTCAAATTATGTTCAAACATTCACAAAATAAACATCCTATATACATGCCACATATAACAACTAACCAAGACTTCAAAATCTATCGATGATAGTCGATGATATGTGCGAGCTTTGACGATCCGATCAACACACTCCAAAAGTTCAAAATCTATAGAAAATAATAACAAAGTAAGTATGTGAATTACTTCGTAAGTTTCCACAATTTAACATATAACTTACCAAACTCATGTAAATGGTATTTACACATAACAAATAACCTCAACCTTATCACAACACAGTCCAACAATTTCATATCAGTAACATTTAACTGTATAGATAATCAAATCATATCAATTAACTTTTGTTCTTCCGATGGATCTTTGTAAAAGTTGTCAAATACATGAGTCTAGAAATAGATAATACTCGTAAGAGCTAATCAGATACAGATTAAATATGTCAGGTTACCCGTCTGGGCTAAACAATTGACAACACAAACAAACTAGCCTAGCCAGGGCTAGGTATACATGTAAAACGAAAACAGAGTACCAGTCCAGGCTAAATCTGAGTCACATGTACATCTGAGTCTGCAACACACGCAGGAACTCGGTCCATATTAGAAATTCAGACAGAAATCTCATGTAAGAATCTTTTACTCGATCCATTTGATTCAGTAATTTCAAAAATATATAAACATCAATAACAATATTTAATCATGTATTATAACCAAAATAACTGTAGAAGCTTACTGAATTACAATAACTAGACAACTACTCGATGATCTTCTCCTTTCCATGATTTATAATTGATCCACTCGTTTCTTGATCATGCACTGAAGACAACCTAGCCGAACCAATCTCCTTCAATGGTGATTTTTTTTCTCCTTCAATTTCGACAACAGGAAAAGAAAAATGATAGCTCTTTCTTTTGTTTAATTTTACTATTAACTTAATTACCTTTTTACCCTTAAACATTACCCAAACTTTCAAATATTAACAGCCATGACCATCCACTACAATTAATAATGGTCACCATATAAGTCCAACGATTCTAGTATTTTAAGCAATATGCTACTTTTAACTAAAAACCACTAACTTTTTCAACTTTTATTATGTAGTCCATTTTACTTCATTACCTAACTAAACTCTAAAAATTTCTTAATGAAACTCGAATATTACATCATAAATTCTCTATAAATACTAAATAATCAATAAACATTGAATTACTAGCCAAAATTGTGATCCCAAAACCACTATTCTTGACACCACAAAAAATGAGATGTTACAACTCTCCCCCTAAAAGAATTTTCGTCCTCGAAAATCTTACCAAAGAATAGATTCCTCAATTCCATCACGACACCACAATACTTTAACCAATGGAACACGCTTATTCCATAATTTTTTCACCTCTCGAGCTATAACGTTAACCGATATAAGTTAAATCAGGCTGCAAATCAATTTCATCCATAGATAGCACGTGTGATGAATCTGATCGATAATGACGAAGTATCAAAACGTGGAAAACCTTATGAATTTTCTCCAACTCTAGTGGTAACGCTAATCGGTATGCTACTGGTATGATTTTTTCTAAAATTTCTTATGGCTCTATAAACCTTGGACTAAGCTTTCCTTTTCTACCACATCGTAACAATTTTCTCCAGGGCGAGACTTTCAAGAATACTTAATCTTCGATTTGAAATTCAATATCTTTTCGCTTTAGATCAGCATAAGATTTTTGGCGATCAAAAGCAACTTTTAAACAATCACGGATAAATTTAACTTTGTTTTCAGTTTCAGGGATTAACTCAGTAC
Organism: Gossypium raimondii; assembly: GCF_025698545.1. Taxonomy (NCBI): domain Eukaryota; kingdom Viridiplantae; phylum Streptophyta; class Magnoliopsida; order Malvales; family Malvaceae; genus Gossypium; species Gossypium raimondii. The sequence continues at coordinate 17,742,934 of NC_068572.1, read as the reverse complement.
CAATTATCTTTCTATCACTCAATTCAAAGCAATACAATAGAGTTCTACACTTTCTTCTGTATAAAGCTTCGTACGGAGACATTTTGATACTCGTTTGATAGCTCTTATTGTAAGCAAATTCATCTAATTGTAGAAATTTCTCCCAACTACCCTCAAACTCAATAACACAACATCTCAACATATCTTCAAGAATTTGGATTACTCGTTCAGATTGACCATCTGTATGAGAATGAAATGTTGTGCTAACAGTCAATTCAGTGCCCAGAGCCTCATGTAGTTTACCCAGAATCTAGCGATAAAGCTCAGATCCCGATCAGATTTAATCGACAACGACACACCATGTAATCTGACGATATTAGAAATATACAATTCAACTAAACTTTCCAATGAATAGTCTATTCCGACTAGAATAAAGTGCGCTAATTTCATTAATCTATCCATAATAACCCAAACAACATCTTTCTTTTTCAGACTTAGGTGTAACCTCGAAACAAAATCCATTGTGACACGTTCTTATTTCCATTCAAGAATCGTAATAGGTTGCAATAAACCCGATGAAACCTGATGTTTGGCTTTCACCTGTTGGCACAATAAACATTTAGTCACAAAATCTGATATTTCATGTTTCATACCTGACCACCAATACATTCACTTCAACTCTGGAATTCGTTGTATAAATGTCAGCCTAACACACAATTCAACCAAAATAGAACTGTCTCATACCAAAGTCAACTGAGTATTCAATTCTCTCATGGAAAATAAAGATTTCTGACTCAAAGTATCCGTAATTACATTTGCTTTACCAGGATGACAATCTATTATCAAATCATATTCTTTCAATAGTTCAAGCCACCTGCGTTAATGAAGATTCAACTCTTTCTGAGTCATCAAATATTTTAAAATTTTGTGATCTGAATAAATCACATTTTTCACCATAAACATAATGTCGCCAATGTTGGATCGCCGGCACCCCTACAACGCAGCAGAAAAAAATTAAAAACTCGGCGATCCTAACCACGAATCCATGTGTGAGGAACGAATCAGGGTGATAAAGGTTACTAAATTTCCGAATGTTTTATTCCGAGTAGACAGCAACACCTTAGCAACGAGTAGTCTGATCTACTATCGAACCAAGCCGCAATCTATCATGACCCTGGCCTCCACGTAATCCACCCAGTTGATTATGAACGGAAGGAATCCCCAAAATAGTTTTTAAAAGAATTTTCTTTGACAGCTGCTAGACCCCAAGTAAAAAAAAATGGGATTCTTATATATATATTTTTTAGGGTTTCTAGAAATTAAATAAATATAATAATATATTAAACCAAAAATTATAATTACATTAATTATAATATAATTTCGGTAAACCATATATTTATTTGAATTTATATACTAACCAAATTCAAGTTCTCATTATGCGTACAACAACCTTGTACATAATGTGTTCGATATTTGATTACCCAATTAAATTAATCCTATAATTAATTTAATTCAAGCGACAACCAAACACAATACCAACTATGTTTTATTCCGTTCATTTCAACTATAGAGTGTGACCCTGTAGGTTCCTGTAACGTTAGCAGTAATACTAGAACGATTCTAATGTTACAAACAATGAGTGGCATCTAGCAATACATCATTGCTACCTAAGTCACAAGAAATCATGATTCGACATAACATTTTTTATGATTAACCTTTTATGCAATAATCCTTAAGTCCTTTATCTCTAGATTGGACACAAGTCATGGAATTGTCACACTTGCATAGTCCATTCCATGTTCCTTGATATCTTAAGCAGACTACGATATACAAATAAGTATGACATCTCATATCAACTTATTTGAGCATGGCCATGCATTTCTAGTCTCACTCAATCAAGTGGTCTAAGATATTACTCCCATTATGTAGGAGGGGCTTATCCTATCTCGATCAACCATATCCCTCTACATAGATCATGGTATATCCAACATCAACCTTTATAGAACAACCAGTTACGATGTACGTTTGACTGTATCAAAATATACAACTCACGATGTTGGCATTATGATGATCTCAAGTCTGAGGATCATATACATATTAATCACTATGAGTAATGTTGTGACAATTACATAATAATCCAAGAAACATACTCATAATGGGTCAGTCTAATATGTTGTTCTCTAACATACATATTCATGCATCGATTTTGACATTCCATATCAATGACAACTCTTTATCATCAATCAACTACATGTTAGTCTTAATGCATTATTGTCGTCCTATCCAACATTAATACTTGACTAAGGACCTTTTAAGAATAATCATATTATTCTCAGGATATTATTATAAAACAGTTTATTTATACACACAGAAAAGAAACTAAAATAATAATGGTAACGCCTTATATTAATAAACATGATAAATTAAGTATGTTATTACAACCATCTCATGATTGATCTTTGGGCATACTCTAACAATCTCCCACTAGCACTAAGACCAATCACTTATATACCTCATACCAAGTGACTTAGTGTGACGATCATGCTTCTGCTGTGTCAGAGGCTTGGTCAGGGGATCAACAATGTTATCATCTGTAGGTACTCTGCATATCTCTACATCCCCTCGATCGATAATCTCTCGAATTAGATGGTAGCGCCTAAGTATATGTTTGGATCGCTGGAGAGATCTAGGTTCTTTAGCTTGTGCAATGGCTCCATTGTTATCACTTCGGAGTTCTATAGCATCTGATATTCTAGGCACAACCCCTAGTTCAGTAATGAACTTTTTGATCCAAACCACTTCTTTTACTGCCTCACTGGCTGCAATATACTCGGCCTCTGTTGTAGAATCGGCTACTGTACTTTGCTTTGAACTCTTCCAGCTCACAGCATCACCATTAAGGTAAAACACAAAACCTAATTGTGATTTAGAATCGTCCTTTTCGGTTTGGAAGCTGGCATCAGTGTAATCTTTTACACTTAACTCTTCCTCACCTCCATATATTAGGAAAGTACCCTTAGTTCTTCTCAAGTACTTAAAGATATTCTTAACTGTGGTCCAGTGACCTTCACCGGGATCTACCTGGTATCTGCTCGTCATACTTAAAGCATATGAGACATCTGGACAGGTACATAACATGGCATACATGATAGATTCAATAGCGGAAGCATATGGAATTTTACTCATGCGTTCTCTCTCTTGTGGAATTGAATGACACATTTCCTTCGAGAGTGAAATACCATGTCTCATAGGTAGGAATCCTCTCTTAGATTCTTCCATACTGAACCTTTTCAGTACTTTATCTATGTATGTACTTTGTCTTAGACCTTGATTTTGTACTTTATTTTTGAATTCCTTGAACTTTTCAAGGGATTCAGACTGATGGCGCATGAGATAGACATACCCATATCTACTGAAATCATCAGTGAAAGTAATGAAGTAGTGAAATCCTCCTCTAGCTTGTGTATTTATTGGCCCACATACATCAGAATGCATTAGGCCCAATAAATCACTAGCTCATTCACTTTTACCAGTAAAAGGAGAATTAGTCATTTTTTCCAATAAGCAAAATTCACATACTTCAAATTGTTCAAAAACAAATGAATCCAATAGACCATCCTTATGGAGCTTGGATATGTGTTCCTCACTTAAGTGGCCCAAACGAAAATGCCATAGATAAGTTTGATTTGAGTCATTTATTTTTGATCTTTTAGTATTTATGTTGTAAATGGGATTCGTTTGATCTAAAATATAGAGGCCATTAATGAATTGTGCCGAACCATAGAAAACATTATTGAGATGAAAAGAGCAACAATTATTCTTAATAATTATCTCAAAACCATTTTTGTCTAAACAAGAAATTGAAATAATGTTTTTAGTCAAACTGGGCACATAATAACAATCCTCTAAACGTAAACCAAGTCCACTAGGCAAAGATAAATTATATGTTCCCATAGCTAATGCAGCAACTTTTGCTCTATTTCCAACTCGTAGGTCCACATCTTCTCTAGCCAAAGTCCTACTCCTTTGCAGTCCCTATACAGAAGTACAAATGTGAGAACCACAACCAGTATCTAATACCCATGAAGTAGTAGTTGATAAATTAATATCAATAGGACAGTTTCGCTTATTTTGGCCTTCTTGACTTCCTCAAGATAAATAGGACAGTTCTGCTTCCAATGTCCAGTCACACCACAATGAAAACAGTTTCCTTCCTTAGCCACCCCACCTTTAGGTTTCAATGCAGCCTTTACTTTTGTAGGCTTGGGCCTACCTTTGCCCTTAGGCTTTGTCTGAACTTTGGCCTTTCCCTTGCCCTTGTTATTACGGACCATCACTATAGGTTTGGGTCCAACCTTTTTCATGTTTCCTTCAACAGTTCGTAACATACTGAGCAACTGTGGCAGAGTCTTATCAATTTCATTCATATTGAAATTGAGGACAAATGGTCAGTAGCTATCCCAAGAACGATTGCAGAATAACATCAGTGTCCAACTCTTGGCTAAATGGAAACCCAAGCTTAGACAGGCTTTCAATATAACCAATCATCTTAAGGACATAAGGTCCTACTGGGCTTCCTTCAGCCAGCTTACATTGGAATAGGGCCTTAGAGATATCGAACCTCTCTTGTTGTGCTTACCCCTGATAAAGTTCTTTCAGGTGCTCAATCATTTCATAAGCAACCATGTCCTCATGTTGCTTCTGAAGCTCAGGATTCATAGTGGCAAGCACAAGACATCCAACGTCTATCATGTCATCGAGATGCTTCTTGTAAGCATCTCTATCAGCCCTCGGGGCATTAGCGGATGGTTCATTAGGAACTGGTTGTTCAATGACATATAATTTTCCTTCTTGTTTGAGGACAATCCTCAAGTTACGGAACCAGTCAAGAAAATTTAAACCATTGAACTTGTCCTTTTCAAGGACCGATCGCAATGTGAGTGTATTAGTGTTTGCAGCCATAATATATCTACAAAAATAAAATTATGCGGGTGAAAATTTATCAAATTTATATCAATCATTAAAAGAACTTAATTAAATGATGCTCCCACTAATTTATTACAAAACTAATACCCTCATATATTAGTTTCGGAAAGACTTTCTCGAAAAGTATTTCAAGTGGGTTAAGGATCCATATTTCACCTCCTCTTAAGTCAGCTTTGGCTTTACTCACAAGATTATGGTTATCTAGGTATGCAACATTTGCTAATTACATCATATGTAACTCCTAAAGTTTGGTGAACAACTCTTGTTCTAATCACCTTATGATTTATCCAAATTACTTGCCTCTAGGTTTCTAATCCTATTAGAATAACCTAGTTAAGTCATTAACCAATTTTAACCAGCGAATATCACTTGTTTATTCTTTGCGTTTAACCAAGATAAATACCAGTACTTCGCTTTAGCAGAACCTACATAGTATTGATCGAGGCCTTAACGAGGGCAAAATTGGAAGGCTATGTTGACTTAATATTTTAATAGAGGGATTTTATTAAGATCGTTCCATCTCACCAATTATGGTTTACTTTAGTCTATTTAGCCATTTAATTGATCTCATCAATTAATGTGGTTCATTATTATCAAATTTTAACATTTTAAGATTTGGCATGCTTTAGACATCCATAGCATCTCGTACATGAATTAAGCAATAAATAAATGCAATAGTTATAGCCCATAAACTAAGGTGGTGCAACCCAAGCCAATGGGAGAACCAAAAGGAAACCTAACGGTGTAAGCCATTTCACAAGCTATCAGTCCACACTGGTTGGCCCATCTTCCTTCTTTTCTAACCCACAGCAACTTTTGCAAATTACAATATGCAAAAACTCATTTTACATACGAGGGAGTAAGATGAGAAAAGAAATACAAGAGAATAGTAGTAAGGCACGACATGTAGGCCGTATTTATAAAATTTCAACCTTTTATCAAATGGGTCATCGGGATATAACTAGGCATTTCAAACATCGTGCATCTCAAAAATATCATACATAATAAAACACTTTATTAAGGTGAATTATAACATATCCTTTCAAATTTTATGGCCCACTAAGTTTTATTTATTATAAAATATACTTTAAGAATATGAGGGCTAAGGCGGCGGAGGAAGCAAGCTGAGCCCCCGCGGTATGGACCAGGCACGAACCGCATACCCCATTCAAATGAAACCTCACGATTTGATAAATTTTATCAACAGAATCGTGTTTTCAGGATTTTAATCCTTGAGGTTTCATGCCGGAACAACCCTTGTTCCTCTAACCAGTTAACTCTTAGTGGAAACTGTCAACACCACTGTCGAAACATTACAGATCTGTTAACACTTAACAGTAATAACATAAAACCAAATAGGCCATAACACCACGATTAACATTTAATCCATTGTCAAAAGGAACGGTATCAGGTTACTCTTAAACGATTTAAACAGTTAGAAATTTAATAAAATTAAAGCATGCATCTCATACAATTGCATCACCCAAGTATTTAAACCCGAGTCTGTATCACACAAGTGGCTCTGATACCCAAATATTTAAATCAAACATGACTACAGCTAACTCTAGATCATGAGTCAGATAATTTCTTTCGTGTGTTTTCAATTAAAGAGATGCGTAAGCTATTACCTTACCTTCCTGCATAAGAACACAACCCAGTCCACTCAACAAAGCATCACTGTAAATTGGAAATTCTTTCATAGAGTTAGGCGAAGTCAACACCGGAGCTTCAGTTAACATCTTCTTCAATTGCTCAAAGCTTTGTTGGCATTTTTTTGTCCAAATAAATCGAATATCTTTCTGTAATATTCTAATCATTGGCAAAGCAATAATTGAAAAGCTTTTCACAAAGGATAATAACCTGCCAAACCCAGAAAACTACGTACCTCTATAACATTCTATTCATCAAATCCAATAATGCGGCAGGGCCATTCGTTAGACCAAAAGACATAACAAGAAACTCATAATGGCCATATCAGGTTCTGAATGCTATTTTTGGAATGTCTAGTTCTTTAACACATAACTGATAGTAGCCAGATCGTAAATCAATTTTTGAAAATACAGTCGCTCCTTTTAGCTGATCAAACAAATCATCGATTCGCAGTAACAGATATTTACAATTAATCTTCATATTGTTCAATTTCCGATAATCAATACACAACCTTAAAGTGTCGTCCTTCTTTTTTACGAATAAAACTGGAGCTCCACACGGTGATACACTTGGCCTAATGAACCTACAATCTAAAAATTCTTACAGTTGAGACTTAAATTCCTTTGATTCTATTGGTGCCATTCTATACGATGCTATAGGTATCAGAGTAATTCTTGGTACAAATCAATTACAAACTCGACTTCTCTTTCTAGTAGCAATCCTGGTAATTCTTCCGGAAAAACATCCCTAAATTCACATGCAGTTGGAACCAATCTATTCTCAATTCAGATGCCCGAGTGTCCAAGATATAAGCTAGAAAAGCTTCAGCACCTTTTCAGATTAACTTCTGAGCAATTAAAGCTGATATTATACCAGACGTACAATCAAATCATTTTGTTTCAATGCTAACCAAATCACCACTTGAACATTTTAAAACAATTCGTTTCTGCTTGCAACAAACAATTGCATCATGAATTGTTAACCAATTCATTCCTCGAATAACATCAAATTCGTCAAAGGGCAACAACATCAAATCAACAGGAAATTTGTAACCCCAAATTTTTAGTGGACAGTTTTTACAAACCTTCATAACTATCACACTCTCACCTATCAGATTTGACATTTTAACATCAAATTTAGTGGATTCTATTAGAATTTTCTTTTATGAAGCTAATGTTGTGCATATATAAGAATGTATGGATTTAAGATCAATTAATGCAGTAACAGTAACATAAAAAAGAGTGAAACTACCAGCAAAGACGTCAGGTGTCATAGCTTCCCCTTTATCTCGAATCGCATAAGTTTTGACTCGTGCTCAACCTTCAGATCTAAAATTTGTATCGTGCAATTCATTTCGGCTCGTTCTAAAATTATTTCCAGGTCTCAGTTTTCTACCCCTCTGAGATTAATTGTAGACTTCGTAACTTTCTTTGAACCAAATTCAGCCTTATTCAGATATTCTCGTATTAGATGCTCATATGACCCATAACAGAAACATGCCCCTGATTTGAATATATACTCACCCAGATAAATTTTGCCACAGTGTTTATAGACAGGTATATCTATATTCCGAACACTACCAAAACTTGCCACCGAGGTAGCTTGAGCCTTTGAAGGAAACTGTCTGAACGTACTTTTTCTTGTATTCCCAGTGCAGGAACAGATTGACTACTATAACCTTTTGGTTTCTTCGGTGGAGGTGTAGAAGAATTTATGAATTCATTCCATTTGCTCGAGCTTTCCTTCTTAGCTTTAACTTGTTCCTTATCTTTCCAGATTGCTTTCATTTTCTGGGCACGTTCAGATAACACTACAAATTCTTTAATTTCAAGCATTCCCACCATTACTCATATGTTTTCATTCAATCCTCTTTCAAACCTAGCACACATTTTGATTTCAGAAGTTAGTTGTTCCCGAGCATACTTACTCAGATCACAAACTTACATTCATATTCCACAATCGACATACTTCCCTGCTTTAGCTGAAATAGCATATTTCAAACTATCATCAAGCGAACAGTTTAATTCATCAAAAACATGCTAAACATTTTCTAACCAAAACTCAGCTTTTGCTAGGTCTTCATTATACAATCAACGAAAATTTTTAGCTCCGCATTTACGAATTTTATCAGTTGGAGGTCGATGAACAGATACGTAATCTATATTTAAGGACGACCAGATATTGTGAGAGGTATAAGAGGGGGTGGAGCTTGTGAAGCCATCGAATTATTTCATACAAATTGTGCAAACCACTCGTTCATCATTTGAAAGAAAGTATTATGATCTCCACTTCCTAGTAACTAAGATCCAGACATATCCTAACTTGCTCCCTCATCAGAAGCTGAAGCATGACTTTTAACCTCATCACTATTAGCAAGATTATTTCTGTCTGCCATTCAAAAATCTATAAAAGAAAACACTGTCAAATCAAATCATGAGCATCACATAGTTTATAGGTTAATGTAGCATGTAATTCTAGACTCAAAACATGCTATGTTAGTCCTAGAATCAACTAAACCATAACTCTAATATCACTAAATGTAACACACTTAACCCGTCTTCGTCGTTGGATTAGGGTTATAGAGCATTACCATACAAATCAGAACATTTAACTTCAAAATAGAAACAATTATGTAACTTAATATCAACATCTAACAAATCAATATAATCATAGTAAAAATGTACTTTCGAGTCTTAAATCGAGCCTTTGGGGCCCTAAAAATAACTTGGGAATAATCAAGGATCAACTTAAAACAAAACAAAAAATTTTGGAAAAACACGACAATTTGGGAAATAAGGGTCACACGACCATGTGGCCAAGCTATGTGACATAGCCTAGACCGTGTGGATATTACAAGTCTAGACACACAGCCGTATGCAAAACCATGTTTGCATTTGATGTTGGGTCACACAATTTTGTTACAAACCGTGTTACATACTGACTTGAGACACACGGCCATGTAGTAGGCCATGTCTCAGATCGTGTAACACCCCTAACCCATCTCCATCATCGGATTAAGGTTGCAGAGCATTACCAAAGAATTGAAACAACATTTAACATCATAATATTAAATAAATTAATCTCATGAAAAACCTATCAAACATATGCATTTGGTCTCTAAATCGAGCCTTCGAGGCCTTAAAAATAGTTTAGAAACAATTGGGGACTAATTTGAAACAAATCAGAATATTTGAGTAAAAGTTACAAAACTTGAAAACAGGGGTCACACGGCCGTGTGGCCAGCCCAGGCCGTGTAACAATAGAACAAAGGGACAAACGGCTGTGTCCCAACCCGTTTCTCAACCCGTATAACTCACTAAGTTGGGTCACACAGTCGTGTTGTAGGCTGTGTGCTATGCCGTGTAACTTTCTAACTTACGACACGCGGCCTTATCGCAGGCCGTGTAACTCACTAACTTAATACAAAAAATATTTACAATGACACACGACAATGTGACAGCTCATGTCTCAGGCCGTGTAATCCATAATTTGACCCTAAATACAACCATTTCAAGGCCAAAACACACCTAACTATCCATCCATTTTTGCACACATTCAATTGACCTAAGCATCATTGAAACACTTATAAACATACCATTTCAACATCCTATTTCATCTAACCAATATGCCATTCAAAGGCACCACATTCATATCAAAACATCAATGATCAAATCAAAGTAATATAGCCACATCTCAAGCATAGAACCTAGTTTCTTTAACTACCAAATAACATCACATATAACCATTTGCATATCATCAAAAGCATACCAACAAAGATCATGTATTTCAAGTACATAAAAGTTCCTAAAATGACTTAACTTGTCAAGGCATTAAAAGTCCATCAAACCAAACATAAACGTCAAAAGCATATACATACCAAATGAACCATTAACATATTCATGAACTACCATTACAAAAGGTCACGTACATGTCATTTATAACCTTGGGCCAAAATACTCAAAAACTATTGAAATGGTTGTTAGATAGTGTGATAGATCTCTGACAAGCTTTCAACCGATCGAGCTTCCGATAATCTATAAAACAAAGGAAAGTAACTACGTAAGTAACTAGTGCTTAGTAAGCTCGTATAAACTCAAACATAACTTACCATTTCTTTAGCATAAACTATAGAATAAGCATAATATCATTACCAAGACCATAAACTTAGTAAAAGCCTATATAAGCACCATCAAACTCTCAAGTTAGTAGGTTCATCCATGATACATATGAGTTGAATCATCTAGCAATTAGATTTCATCTACACATGATTTAACTCATCAACCTTTTCATAAGATATGAACCATCTCAACTGCATATTTAGCATGCCATTTCTTTTACTTACCCGTTAAACCATCTAGAATTACATCAGATACTCGGGAATGCTCACACTTAGTGTGCCTTTCGATATAATCGTAACCTTTCTTTTTCAATAGTTCTCACATGAGTTGTGGGTCAGAGTGTTAGCTATACGATGCTGCTCACACGAGTTGTGGAGAATTCGTAAGAAATGCAGGACCTCAACTATCAGTAGGACATTCCAGACTAGTACCCAAAACATGAAATCCCTAATGACATGTCATTCGTATCCTAAGAATTATTAAGGTTCAAACGAGATTCGTTATCCGTCAATTACTCAAAACATCAATACATAAGCATTTTCAAGTTCGTTTATATTAACACAATATAATAAATAATCAATTTAGCTATCATTAATATGATTATAATTCATACAAACTTACCTCGATAATTATAGTCATAGATGTAGAATTTGAAACTAATCAAGCTTTCACCTTTCCTCGATTTAAGTTGGTTGTTGTTTATCTTGATTTAAATAGATAATTTCATTCAATTAAGCACTTCAATTATTCAATTCAATCCATAATTTATATTTATGTACAATTATGAAATTTCCCTAATATTTTAACTTTTACATTTTAGTCCTTAAGCTCATAACTTGAATATTACTCATTTAACCTAAATCGTAATATCCCTAAACTAGGTCTGAAAGTTTGGTATATTTTTCGAGTTCGAGTGTCTAGGAATTTATAGGGTTTTAGCAATTTTAATTTAATTTAAGAGGTTAATTTGATTTAAAGTCGATTAAACAATAATCCGAAAAATAAAAAATTTGGAAAATTAATTTTAAAAAATTAAATAATTATTAGTGAAAATAATTAATTTGGGTTGAAAAATAATTTTAAAATAATTTTTATTAGGTATTAAATTGAGTTAAATTAAAATATTAATTAAATTGGATTTAATTGTAAAATGAGGGAAATTTTGGGATATTTATTTGGAAAATAGACCTTAAAATTTAGAATTTTGGAGGGGAAGGATTAAATGGTAAAACAAGGGAAATGAGGGAGTGGCCATTAGGCAAATTCCCCAATTTTTAAATTCTGGTCGGTTGTTTAAACTTTAAAAACAATGCATTTAGCCTACTTTTCACCATATTAGAGAGCTATCTATTTCATTTTCTTTAAATATCTATCATCAGAGAATAGATCCAAATAATTTTCTTTTCACAATACTCTCTCTTTTCACCCGAAATTATTCTCAAAAGTAGCCAAAAATATTCTAAACTTTTCAAGATTCTTGAATCAAGGTTTTCAGTCAAAGGATTTAGAATGAATCAAAGGTAATTATCATTTCTAAACTTATTTTTATGATGATTAGAAATATTTTTACATGATTTGAGAGTCAATTACATGATTTTTTTTATCAATGTCATCTTCTTCAAAAGCTTAAGGTGTTTTAATGGCGGATCTTTAATTTTGAGAGGAAATCCACAAATCAATGGATGCTCCAACTCAAAATGGATCTATTAGAAGGCTTTGGTTTTATTTATCATGATTAAACATGATTTGTGAGGTAATTTGAATAATTCTGAATTTCATCATCTTCTTGAATTAATTTTCTAAATTTTTGTGAAGTTGATTTAAATGTGACATTGATGCTTAGTTTATGTGTAATTGGTTTAGTATTGATGTTTGGAAGTGATTAGGAGGCTTGGAGAGGTCGATTTTGTGAGGAATTGAGTTTTTGACTTGATCTTACAAATCCGGTAAGGTAACTTTGTGAAATGATTTTGATTAGTATAGTTAATTAAAATTTATGTTTAATGTAGCTTTGGAAATGTGGTAATGCCTACTTTATCTTTGTTAAAGCTCTGAATCTTGAAGAGGACCGAGATAACCGGAATCGAAGCTTAAAATTTCCTAGTTAATCACTTGTTGTGGTAGAAAAAAATTGTGTGATGAGTGTTTCTAAAGGTAATTTGGTAAATTGACCCCTAATTATGTTTAATTAGAAACTTAATTAATTATTACAGTTATTTAATTATGGTTGAATGGTTAATTTTTGCAATATTGGTAGTAAATGTGCAATTTATTGAATTTGTATGAAAAAATGGGTAAGTGAGTCTTTATTTTGGGTTGTGTTAATTAATTGGTTTAATTTTAAGGATAATTTAAAGCATGTGTACTGAAATTTTTTATTATGATATGTTGGTGTTACATTGGATAATTGAATATTGGAAATTGGTGTATGGATTACTTGATTTAATTGGATTCTAAATAGCTATGTTACAAGCTATACATAATCATTTTGTCACATTAAATTGAGCATAATAATGACTGATTTATTTGCTATGTTTGATTGAATATATTGGCAACATTCATGGTGGATCCATTGGATATAGTTGGCATGCCATAGGATTTGTGAGTACTCATCATATTGATATGTTATTTATGAGCAATAAGGTTCTAGGTAGACTGATTTGTTGGAGTAGATAAGGGAGTGTTGAGCATGAGTTTCCATTCAATGGGTTATTTGAGGCGATATAAGGGAGCGCGTGCTTTGACCCGCTCAACTCGGTAGACTGTATTTAATATTTGTGAGAGTTTGGAGATCCGTTTATCCGATGTATGATCACTCGATTAAGCCATGAGAAATGAATGCCAATATATATTTTCGTGTGATTGTTGCTGTATCAATTGATGATTAAAAGTAATGAATAATTGATTTTTGGTATTAAAAATGTTTATGAAAATTAAATTGACATGTTTAATTATTTTGGCTGCCAATTGGTGAATGATTGGTTGTGAATTAAGCATGAATTGGATGTTAATTTACTTATTGTTTTTATTAACATTCACTGAGCTTTTTAAAGCTCACACCCTCGCATTCATGCAGATATTCGTCGAGATTGAGGAGCTGAGGAGCCGAGCAAGAGAGTTCCAAGAGATTTAGGCTTGGTAGAGACTTTATTACGCATTTTAGAGACTATAGTCGGGCATTGTGGTACTCCCAGGAATTAGTTTGATTTTGGTTGTAAATGGACTTTGGACACTAGACATTTATTTTGAATGTTTTTATAATAATTTTGAGGCATGTTTGAGTTTAATTATTGATTGTTTTACGGTGTATTGTTGTTTGATAACACGATGATTGATAACACGGTGTGTGAAGCATGAAATTTATACTAACGATTGTTTAAATGAAGCTTCCATGGAGTGGTTTACTAGCAACTAAGGTACGCCAATTGTCTAAGTTATTCGGTGTTTGATGTGCATGAAATTAATTGTTTAATTCTATTTAATTTAGGCTTAATTGATGTCAATAAATTCAATTGAGGTTGTGTGTATATATATGTTAATTAATCGTAGTTAAATCGGATTTAATTGGTAATTAAAATATGTAAAATCGGGTTTTAAAATGAGTTTTCCGCAAAAAAAACTGCAATGGGTTTTTGGGGTTTGAATTTTTGTCTTTTTATATTGGTATTCTAATTTGTTTAAGTTACGATTTAGTTCCGAAAATTGATTAGTCTAATTAGAGCCCTAGATGGTAAGGAAACTTGGTAAAATTTTAGGATTAGTCTCGTAATGGGTAAATTTTGATAGAAACACACTTAATTTGTAATTTAGAATACGTATTGATAGTTTGTATTAGTTACAATTTGGTCCTTAATAGTAAAAATTGAATTAGACATAGTAAATGAACTCGAATTAAGCTAAAATTTTTAGGCTTGCATAATTTTCACTAAAAGAATGTTGGTAAACATTTAGATCTAAAATCGGGTTAGTTTTACCATAGGTGGTAAAATAACAAAAATTCCCTTAGGTTAAATTGCCTAGGAAAAGTTTAAAATTGGCTCATAGATTACTTCCGCATTAATAAATAGCTAATAATCAGATACGACTGAGGTGTTATAAGGTCGGGGTGTGTCTTGGGTGGTCGTTAGTCGGAGAGTCATTTAGGTGGCTAATGTAACGCTTCGAATCCGGGCCAGTCCGTCTCAGTCAAGTTGGGGTGTCACAAAATCCATATTAACCAATGCTACAAGGGACCTTGGAACAAACCATAATTACCAACAATTCACAATATAACCCATGGATTTACACTTTCGACAATTTAATCCCTATTTCAAAATTTATCAAAAATCACTTAACAAAACAAGTTTGTTTAACAACCAAGATTAATAATCTATCAAATAACTATAAAACCTATTAAAAAAAACCATGGCAAGTTTCTAAACCTTTAAAAATCTTGCAAATTAATCCCCAAGCTAGATAGATTAAGTTAAAACAAGCTCAAAAACATAAAAATCACTAAAACCGGGCAAAAATTGCATACCATACATGTGGAATAAGCTTTGGCCAAAACTTAGAAAGCTCAACAATGGTGAATCAGTTTTGGAAACAAAATGAAAAAGATGATAGCTTTGTTTTATCTTTTATTTACTTAATCTTTTAACATAATTATCAAATTACCAAATTAGCCTTTTAAAACTATTAAAATTTCATTAAAACCTATCCATAAACATCCACTAACTTATAATATGGTATATTTACTATCTTATTTCCTTAAATTTCCTTTCCATAGCCATTTAGTCCTTTTAACTAATAGAAACCCACTTTTGCAACCTTTACGATTTAGTACTTTTTACCTAATTAACCATTTAAATTTTAAAATTTCTTTACGAAAATTTAATACAACCCTAATATAATCTCATAGACTTTAAATAAATAATAAAATAATATCTCACTCGTCAGAATTGTGGTCCCAAAACCACTATTTTCGACACCACTGAAAACAGGCTGTTACAGATCGTGTGAAACCTGTACCTAAAACAATAATGACACACAGCCGTGTGGGGTGACTGTGTGTGGCACACGGCCGTATGACAGTCCATGTTCCAGGTCATGTGCAGCATAAGTTGCCCCTAAAACAAGCCATTTCAAAACCAAGTCTTTCACACTAAGATACACCAATTCCATAAACATTCACATGACCAAAACACACTTCAACCACATTTAAGACATATCAATTCCATCAACTTATAAGACTAACAAATATGCCCTTATTGACACCACATTTCAACTATCAATTACAAATGCATCCAATATTAAGAGATTCATACCTTTCATTCATTCAAACATAAAAAAAAAACATCTTCATCACGACTTGATACCATATAATATCATAAGCACCATTTCAACTTGGCTTGATCACACATTACCAAAACAACCAAAAGTTACAATTCATAAACTTAACTTTACATACACATGCATTAACAAACTAAGTTCAAATTATGTTCAAACATTCACAAAATAAACATCCTATATACATGCCACATGTAACCACCAACCAAGACTTCAAAATCTGTCGATGATAGCAGATGATATGTGTGAGCTCCGACGATCCGATCAACACACTCCAAAAGTTCAAAATCTATAGAAAATAATAACAAAGTAAGTATGTGAATTACTTAGTAAGTTTCCACAATTTAACATATAACTTACCAAACTCATTTAAATGGTATTTGCACATAACAAATAACCTCAACCTTATCACAACACAACCCAACAATTTCATATCAGTAACATTTAACTGTATAGATAATCAAAATTCATATCAATTAACTTTTATTCTTCTGATGGATCTTTCTAAAAGTATTCAAATACATGAGTCCAGAAACAGATAATGCTCGTAAGAGCTAATTAGATACAGATTAAATATGTCAGGTTACCCGTCCGGGCTAGACCAATGACAACACAGACAAACTAGCTTGGCTAGAGCTAGGTATACATGTAAAACAAAAACGGATTACCAATCTAGGCTAAATTCGAGTCACATGTACATCCAAGTCCACAACACATGCAGGAACTCGGTCCAAAACAGAAATTCAGGCAAAAATCTCATGTAAGAATCTTTTACTCAGTCCATCGAAATTATTCTAGAAATTCAATATAATTAACATAGATCCATTTGATTCAGCAATTTCAAAAATATATAAAAACATCAATAACAATATTTGATAATGGATTATAACAAAAATAACTGTAGAAACTTACTGAATTTCGATAACTAGACGACTACTTAACGATCTTTTCTTTTCCACAATTTATAACCCATCCACTCATTCCTTGGTCATGCATTGAAGAAAACCTAGTCGACAAGCTCCTTCAACGGTGATTTTTTTCTCCTTCAATTTCGGCTACAGGAAGAGAAAAGTGATAGTTCTCTCTTTTGTTTAATTCTACTATTAACTTAATTACCTTTTTACCCTTAAAAATTACCCAAATTTTCATAAATTAACAACCATGACCGTCCACTATAATTAATAATGGTCTAATTACTTGATAAGGCCAACAATTCAAATATTTTAAGCTATATACTAATTTTAACTAAAAACCACAAACTTTTTTAACTTTTATTATTTAGTCCATTTATTTAATTACCTAACTAAACATTAAAATTTCTTAATCAGATTCGAATACTAAATTATAAATTCCCTATAAACATTAAATAATCAATAAAACATTGACTTACTAACGGGAATTCTGGTCCCAAAACCACTGTTCATGATACCACTAATGGGTGTCGAAACCACCAAATATAAATTCGTACGACAAATAACAATAATAGCAGTATAGAGTAGTAGGGTCAAATCCACAGGGACTGGCTATCTAATTTCGCCTTTTTTGTGACCAGAATCGCTGTTGCGATTACAATCGTACCCATGACCTATGCGTAGCAATGCTGGAAAAATTTAAAAATGGGGGGTTTAAAATAAGGAAATACGAAGTGTAATAAAATAAAATAAAATATATTCGAAATTGCAAAAAAAAATTTAAGAAAATAAAATAAATTGGTAAATAAAATATTTTTAAGCTTACCTTAGCCTCGGTGTACTCCAATCTTGAATCAATCCTTGAAAAAGATTTTTCCTTCCAAGCGATAAGCTAGTTATAGTAGTCGAGGATCCCTCAAACCGCCAACTCTTCCTCTCGTAATCGATCTCGGCATCACCTGCAAATTGACCCTTGTTGAATTTCCAACCACGTGGAACGTACCTATAATTTAAGACATTGACAACCTTGCGATCTGAAAAGCCCAACTCGAATTAATGGTCTCAACCGAGTGAGTCGTTTAAATTTGATCACTATCTCCCTTGACGAAATCCAACTAGCTTTTTCCAATTGAACACTTCAATTTCTTCAAGGGATTTGGAATACAGTATCGCCGACTCAACTTCCCAACTGTACGCCAAACGATTCCAACCCAACGCGCGCTTTTTGAATTGATATCGAATCAACTTTGAGGGACGAATTTGTACTATCTCATATACTGAAGAGATAGCGAATACCGAGTTGCAAAGTATTTAGTGTGAGTTCATATCTCACAATTACTTTGCCGAAGTGATAATCGGGCTGAAGCTAAAAAGGTTTAGTTAATCATGGAAAGAATCATACTTGAAAGTAAATGGTTCAAGTGGAATTGTGAAAAGTGGAAAGGGAAAGGGCCTTGGAAGGTAATTAAACCAAAAAGTTGAAAGTAAAAGAAAAAGAATTGAAAATGGCATAATGAAAAGTGACGCAGGTAATGGAAAGGAAAAAAAGAAAAGAATTTATTAAAGCCTAAAGCCAAGTGTGTGTTCAATTGACTGTAGCACTAGATATTTATACATGCTTTTAGTGCTAAATTTTAGCTAGATTTTTCCTAAATATTATTATTAAATAATTCTAAATATTATCACTAAATAATATTAAATTTAAAAATCAAATTTAAACTAGAGACTAAATTTAAACTAATTACAGGGTTGTAACAATATAAAAAAATCCTTCAATTTTTATCCAGCCACTTTTTGAATCTTCAATCTTTCAATTAAGCCCTCCTCTTTGCTTTTTGTTCCAATTTAGCCTCCTTTTTGTAAGAGTTTGAATTTAGCACACCAACTTCATTCCTAATAAGAAAATTCTAAATTTAATAGCATTTTATTCGATAATTAGTAAAAAAATAAATATATTAAAAATACGAATTTATCTTGCTATCAAATTCCCCCTATTTAATAGATGCTTGTCCTCAAGCACGATATCCACTAAAAATAATTTGTCAATCCCTTTCAAAACCAAAACCCCCTTTCTTAGTCAAGCATACTTCAAACAATTAGGTGAATCAAAAATAAATAATTTCTAAACTCAATCAATAAGCATTTTATAAAATCTTGAATGGTATGTCAAATTCAACTATTTCACTAGATTTAGGCTTAATCAAACATGCGAAACGGTCATACCCAATATATACTTTTATCAATTTATTATTATTTTTTTACTTTTTTTATTTTCAAACACAGTCAAGTCTTTTGACGCGAAGCGAGATGACAACCCAAGCACCTCACCCCGGTTACTCAACCCGACATGTTTCCTTTATTTAATTATTTCCAATGAATTCGAGACATAATCAAACCTTTTGACGCGAAACAATATGACAACCCAAGCACCTCATCTCGGTTACTCAATTTCATATGTCCTTAATCAATTTGTTTCTCAAGGCAGCTCGATTAGCAGAGTGTTACAAGCTTCGGCTCGTCACCAAACCTTTTGACGCGAAACAAGATGACAACCCAAGCACCTCATCCTGGTTACTCAACTTGGTCACATTTTTTAATCTTCACTCTTAACCCAGCTATTACCAAATTTATTTATTTAAATGAGTGCTCTCATTAGGCAAGTTCAAAAAAGCCAAAAAATTTCATGAAATATTGACTAAGGCATAACATTTTCAATTCTACAAAAGATTCATTGATCAAACAAGCAATAGTTATTCATGGTTCACCCACTTTTTTAAATAAACTAAACATAAGAAGAAATAGCATGGCACGTCTTATGAACCCCCTACTTAGCCCACATTGCCCTCAATATGCAATTTTAAAATAATAATGAATAGAAGGGTCAAGCGTACTCCCTGTGTTAATTTGGTAGAAGGTGGTTTGGGTAGTTCAGGTTGGATCTGGTTGGTTCAGTCGTGGGTGTATGTTTCAACAAATGGCAACACTGAAATTTGACAAGGCTTGCTCATGCCTTGAATTAATTCTGACCTCCTAAAAAATGATTGTCTGTGTCCATGTTCTTGGAAAATAACACGATCAAATGAATTAAAATGATACTTTATTTAATTCTTGAACTAAACTAGAATTTAAAATTAAATTAAATAAATAAAAATAAATGTAGGTTGCCTCCCATAAAACGCTTTTGTTTAATGTCGTTAGCTTGATGACCTAAGTGTTATTCATTTGGTTTCTCAAGAATTAATTCTTCCATTATGTTCACTTGGAATTCTGTTTCTCAAGAATTAATTCTTCCATTATGTTCACTTGGAATTCTTACATTATTGGTGGATTAAAAGCGTCTTTTAGCTTCTCCATTTGGGTTTGCCTCTTCCACTATCGAAATCCTTAAATGTTTCGGTAACGGTTTGAGTTCTAGTTTCGATGCCTGCAAAATCAAAAGCAAGAGTTTAGTTTTAAAAGGAGAAAGTTTAAAATATTTACCTTGACTTTTAGGAAATTGTGGAGTCTCTAATAGAATAACGGTTTCATGAATCGGTTCTTTGAACGCCATTAACTCCTCCAATTTATACATCGTATCGAGGTTTAAACTCTTGCAAAGTACAATTTGTAACCCATCCTCTTCATGATACACAAAATGAAATTTCGTTTCTGGTTCAATAATATCAACGCTAGAAATATTTGACATTGTGTTGGGTTGGCCCATCGCCTCATAAACATTAAATTTTACCACCTCACCATCAAATTCCATAGTGAGGGTTCCATTTCGAACATCAATTTTTGTACGTGCGGTACTTAGGAATGGTCTTTTGAGTAAAATATCGGAAGCATTTCTTGAGTGGTCATCCTCCTTATCGATGATGTAAAAGTCTGTAGGAAAAATTAGTTTATTAACCTTTATGAGGACATATTCCAACACATCTTCTAGATATATGCACGATCTGTCTATTAATTGAATAATCGTTCATATTTCTTTCAAAGGACTCGTGTTTAGCAATTTAAAAATAGATAAAGGTGTTACATTAATAGATGCTCCCAAATCACACATGGCTTTATTTATGCCAATATTACTTATTTTGCAGGATATAGAAAACATACCTAAGTCCTTACATTTTGGTGGAATTTTCCTTTGTAGTACTACAGAAATGTTTTCCCCCACAATTACCCATTCGTTTCATTGGAGTTTCTTTTTGCCGCTGCATAGTTCTTTTAAGAATTTTGCATAGCGTGGAACTTGTTCAATTGTATCAAGTAAAGGAATATTAATTTCTACCTTCCGGAATGTCTCAAGGATTTCTTTTTCCTCTCGTTCCTTTTTAACTTGGGCAAGCCTTCCAGGGTATGGGGGAGGTACAATAAATGGTTTATGTGGTGTCGGCTTCGTGGGAGCTGTTGGTTCGGCTTTTTGTTTTTCTTGTTTAGCGTCGTGGTCATGACTCGTGCCAGGCATTAGTTTTGACTATGTTCCATCCTTTACGGTCACATCACTTTCATTTTAGCGTGGGTTCGGCTCAATTTGATACGGTAATTTTCCTTGGTTCTCCAAAAGACTAACTGTAAGTGCTAACTTACTTATTTGCTCATCAATTTCTTGGAAGTCCGCCTTAGACTTTTGTTGGAACTTTTCGGTGCTAATGGCCAACCTCTCTACTATAGCTTCAAGGGATGACTTTGGAGGTTCATACTGTTGAGGCGGAGGTGGTCTTGGTTGATATGGTTGATTATATCAAGGATTTGATCTATAGCTTCAATTTGGGTGGTCCCTACACCCTACATTACAAGTGCTTGAATATGGATCGTAACGTCTTTAAAGTGGCCCTGAAAAGTTTCCAACGGCATTTACTTGTGCAATTGTGCCTTTAAGTAAAATTGGGCATGAGTCGGTAGGATGATCAGGCTTAGCACAAATCCCGCACAACTGAGCTGGGTTCGTTTGTCATGCAAACATATTTTTAACCACATTAGTAAGTTCATCAATCTTATTTACTATAGAAGGAGTACTTAGCTCGTGAACCCTTCTCGTAGGTTTCATAAGTGGTCAATACTGTTGATAATTTGCAGTAATGGTAGAAATTAATCCCCTAGCACTTTGAGGAGTCATGTTCACAAGAGCCCCTCCACTAACAACATCAATCATCTTCATCTCCATTGGGAGTAACCCCTCGTAGAAGTACTGTAAGAGTGAGTGTTCAAATAGCCCATGTTGTGGGCAACTTGCGCACAACTTCTTGTATCTCTCCCAATATTCATAGAGTGATTCTGCTTCTTTTTGTTGTATTCCGACTATACACCTCTTTAATTCTGCTACTCGAGTTACTGGGAAAAACCTATCAAGAAACAATTGAGACATATCAGTCCAAGTATTAACAGATCTCGGAGGTAAATAAAACAACCATTCTCTAGTAGAGTCAGCTAATGAAAAAGGAAAAGCTCATAATTTGATTTGATCCTCAGTTACTCCTTCTAGTTTCATGCTCAGACAAACCATGTGGAACTCTTTTAGATGAGTATAGGGGGTATTGTTTTCCAAACCGTAAAAAGTAGACAATAAATGTATTAATCCCGACTTTAACTCGAATGGTATTTTGCCCACCGGATAAGTTATGCATAACAGTTGTTGTTCATTTGGTGCATCCGCAAGTTGGCGTATTGTTTGATTTGCCATGTCCACTGAATCTTAGATAAGTAAATATCTTTAGTGTAAGATCCTTCTTTAAAGTCAGGTTGTGGTTGTTTAACGTGCCGAATAGCTTCCGTTCGAAGTGTTCGAACCAATTTTTCTATTTTCGGTTCAAAAGCTAAAGTCCCCAATTCTGACCTGGTCATAAAGAAAACAAACAAAAATTAGAAGTTTTCAACCTTCCCCAACAACGGTGCCAAAATTTGATGGGCGCCGAAACCACCAAATATAAATTCCTATGACAAATAACAGTAATAGCAGTATATAGCAGTAGGGTTGAATCCACATGGACTGACTATCTAATTTCGCCTTTTTCAGTGACCAGAATCGCTGTTGCAGTCATAGTCGTGCCCACGACCTATGCGTAGCAATGCTGAAAAAAATTAAAAATTGGGGTTTAAATTGATTAAGATAATAAAATAATGAAATATGAAGTGTAATAAAATAAAATATAACAAATTCGAAATTGTAAAAAGAATAAATTTAAGAAAATAAAATAAATGGGTAAATAAAATATTTTTAAGCTTAGCCTTAGCCTCGGTGTACTCCAATCTTGAATTGATTCTTGAAATAGATTTTTCCTTCCAAGCGATAAGCTGGTTAGAGCAGTCGAGGGTCCCTCAAACCGCCAACTCTTCCTCTCGTAGGCGATCCCGATATCACCTGCAAATTGACCCTTGTCGAATTTCCAACCACATGGCACGTACCCGTAATTTAAGACTTTGACAGCCTTGCGATCTGAAAAGCCGAACTCGAATTAATGGCCTCAACCATGTGGGTCGTTTAAATTTGATCACTATCTCCCTTAAAGGAATCCAACTAGCTTTTTCCAATTGAACACACCAATTTGTTTCTCAGGATTTTGAATACAGTATCGCCGACTCAACTTCCCAACTGTACGCCAAATGATTCCAACCCAACGCGCGCTTTTTGAATTGAAATCGAATCAACTTTGAGAGACGAATCTGTACTATCCCATATACTGAAGAGATAGCGAATACCGAGTTGCAAAGTATTTAGTGTGAGTTCATATCTCACGATTACTTTGTCGAAGTGATAATCGGGCTAAGGCTAAAAAGGGTTTAGTTAATCGTGGAAAGAATCATACTTGAAAGTTAATGGTTCAAGTGGAATTGTGAAAAGTGGAAAAGGAAAGGGCCTTGGAAGGTAATTAAACTTTTAAAAGCAAAAGAAAAAGAATTGAAAATGGCATAATGAAAAGTGACGCAGGTAATCGAAAGGGAAAAAAAAGAATTTATTAAAGCCTAAAGCCAAGTGTGTGTTCAATTGACTGTAGCAGTAGATATTTATACATGCTTTTAGTGCTAAATTTTAGCTATATTTTCCCTAAATATTATTATTAAATAATTATAAATATTATCACTAAATAATTCTAAATTTAAAAATCAAATTTAAACTAGAGATTAAATTTAAACTAATTATAGAGTTGTAACAATATAAAAAATCCTTCAATTTTTATCCAGCCACTTTTTGAATCTTCAATCTTTCAATTAAGCCCTCCTCTTTGCTTTTTGTTCCAATTTAGCCTCCTTTTTGTAAGAGTTTGAATTCAACACACCAACTTCATTCTTGATAAGAAAAATCCAAATTTAATAGTATTTTATTCGATAATTAGCAAAAATAAGTAAATTAAAAATATGAATTTATCTTGCTATCAACCACTAAAAAATGAGATGTTATAGGTGAGTACTCACAAATCCTATGGTATGCCAACTATATCCAACGGCCTCAAAAAATCACAAGGCCAAAATATCCACAATTAAACATATATTTACTTACCGTTTTCTGCACATTTTCACTGCATATTTACATTCCTAACACAACATCATCACTGTCATTTGGCATATTAAATATGCCCACAACCAACACATTCACAAGAGCTATTACAATAAATATCACATGTCACATTATCACAACTTAATACTCAATTCACATCACATAATCACATATTTTGCAAATTAAACGAGGGGTACAAGAAAGATTACACTCAAAAATTTGATTAGGGGTTTAGGCTACTCCTAAGCTCCCATTTAATACTATGAATCGTGTCTACAAGCAGCAATTCCAAATACCCACCGTTCGAGCTTTCATCTAGTCGTCGAAAGCTTAAACTAGCTTTTCCTTTCCTTTCGCCTTGCTCGTCAAAGGCTCCAACAATTTTGAATCTTCACCAAAATAAATCATACAGCAAACACAATTAATACTTAGCCATAGACTCACCTAAAGCAACAAAACACACAGGCCTAAGCTAGTTCCTATTGAAACTGAAATTTTCAACTAGCATAGTCGAAACGCAAAAATCTCAATTCCTACTCATTCCTTTTGGTTAAAATAGATTCCAATCATCTAATTACTTACCTAAGAATGATTCTCAACCTTCAAACCACTCTAAACTACTCAAAATCATGGTTCCAAAATTTCGACCTATAATGGTCATTTTTCATGAAAACTTAGCAAAACCTTAAAAAATTTTAACAAAACTTTAAGGAGAGTTTAGAAGCCTTATTATCACATTAAAACAAGTTGAAAAATACTTCGAAACATTGATTTCATTCAAAATCCCGAATTTCACTATTAACGTCCCAAATTTCGGCATTTACACAAAACATTTGATTCAATAGATAAAAACTCGATTTAAATAGCTAGAGTTCATAAGAAAACTATTAGGAAAAAGAAACATTACCTTGATTAAGGGGAAAACAAGCGTTTGATTGAAAATTCGGAAAACCCACAAGTTGAATGACAAGGAAATTAAAGGTGTTTTTTGTGCTTTTCTTGGTTTTCAAAGGGTGTTTTAATGCTAGGAAGATGATAGAAAACAAGGGATTGGAGTTTTGAATATTGAAATTGAAGGATGAAGGTTTGGGGTTTTTTCTTCCTAATGAACGACACAAAAGAAAAATATGAAGGGTGCTTTCTCTCACTATTTTTTAACCTCAAAAATAGGGTGAAAAGGGGAAAATATGGGTTGATTTTAAAACTTGGTATAATTGCTTTAAAACTACTCCTAAATTAAACTCTTTTACAAAACAACCCTCTTTTTAAAATTTAAAGCCTATTTCACACTATTTTCATAAATTAGTTTAAATTTTCTAAAGCCATAGACGAAGATATTTTCAAGTTACCACATTCCGAATTTTCAAACTTATTTCGTGCCATAATTTCAAAATTACCCTCAAAACTTCTAGACTCAATTTCGATATGTGACAATTGAAGTTGTAAAGCATCCAAGGTTAATAGCTCAGCTAAGCTCGGTCAAGTTTGTATTACTTTGTATGTATAATCATAACTAATGACATGTACTTAGGTTTAGTCTTGAGACTTAATACCTATTTTTATGGTTTCGTATGTGTTGATAATTGATTTATAAGGTTTTAGATGAAGAATTTCTATGCTCAATTAGTTGATGAATATGCATGTTTACAAGTGTTACTTTATTTAATATAGTTGGAAATGTATGAGATTTAATTTCTTTGATTTCTTGTTACAATGATAAATGAAAAAAAGTTAGTATAGTTACTTGACAACATAATGTAATGCCACATAATCGGATCCAATGATTGAATTGAGTGTAGTGTGTCACAATAAAATTAACTTAAGTGAATTTAAAGTTAAGTTCTTACCTTTTACTACATGATTTATTAGAGTAAAATTTTAACTCTGTAACACATATGTGTACAATAGAATTTCTAGATTAATTTTACTCTTATTTCATTTAAGGAGAAAAACTTTACTCTAGGACAGTAAGATAATTTAAATCTTCTCCTGGGTCAAGCTCGTCATTTGCATAACGAAATATTTTGATATATTCGCTCTTAGTCTCACAGCACGGTGACAAAAGAATCTGTCACAGGCCCATAACATGTTAACCTCACAACGCCTATCGAACCTAAAATCTCCAATCAAATCAAAGATGCATCACGCTTTTTAAGAAACTGACCTAAAACCTCGCCGTCTATTGAGAGTCTGCACGCTTTGACCCTTCCGCTTTCAAAAAATTTTCAACACACAAAATTGGTTTTAACAATTAAACACAATCTAAAGCGGTGTTGGTAGCAGCCGCTGCACGGTTTCGTGGCTGATCCTCTCTTCTCTCAAATCTTTGTTGTAAGTTCATTCTTCCTTTTTGATTCTTCAAGTTATTGTTTTAGTGATTATGGTACTCAATCTAGGTGCGAGTGTTAATTGAAATCTTATGTTCTTACGGTCTGATTTCTGTATCTTTTATATGAGCCGTACTATCTTCGTTTCTTGGAACTTTTCGGTTTCTTGCTTGCTTGCTTTGTTTATTTTAACAGCATTTCGGCCCTGAATGTGCTTGTAAAGCTGTGTCTTGTTTTAATAATTTGGGCATTTGCTTTTTGTTGGCAAAAAGCTAAATTTACATTTGGATATGGAAGCAAATTATACTTGTGAAGAATTGAGTAGTAAAAGTTTGGATTTCATGGATAAAAACAATGCTTGGTTTTTCTAAACACGACATGTGAATGAATTTTGAACTAGAAATTGTTTTATCATCTTCCCATATGCATTTGCTCTATAATTTATTCACCTGCTTTTCATTTCCTCTCAAGTAGAATGTTTCCAGAGCTGAAGTAATGATGATATCTTTATGGCATTTCAGGCTGTGGTTGATTGCCCTTCTATCAAGATGGCTGGACCTGCACCATTCGTAGATCTGGGGAAAAAAGCCAAAGGTATCAGTTGCATGTGCCTTTATTTTTTCTTGTCCGGTATTGTATGTTTCGATACTGTTTGGTATGCTTGCACTTGTCATAATCTTACCAGAAATTATTTTTTTATTGGCAACTCAAACTGATTTGATGCGTAATGAAGCTGGGAAGCAGCTTCTCATAAAAAAAAATGGTTGGGTAGAGGAATTGAAAAGATTAATGCAGTTAGGTTTTTCAAACACTTAATAAACCAAATAAAATGCATATATTTCTGTGATAGATAACCAACACAATTAATTACTATTATACTAGTACACTGAGGATTAACGTTTGCACCATTAGCTCAGTAAGATAATAGATAGATTTTACTTTTTCTGTTAGTGATGTGATGAATTGCCTTTCTTGGTCCGAGACTGTTGGGGACTTCTCTTGCTATTTGTAACTTTTGATGACTATTAGTTAGTACTTACCGTAGCTGCTTGTTTGTCTGTCATATTAGCCTGCTGTTATTTTCTTTTAGCTTCCATAGACTAATTATTTCCAAATATGTTTATGCAGACCTCCTGACAAAAGATTACAACTTTGACCAGAAGTTTACTCTTTCAATGCTGAGCACCACGGGAATGGTAATGTTTCCCCTATAAAACTTGTTTAACCTTTTACTGAACTGCTTGATTGGTTCACTAAATTCTTGGACAGAGCTTGATTAAAGTGCTTGAAAACTTAAAATTTTGCTTTGCTAAATGTTATGGCTTGAGAATATATAGTTGGTTTGGTAAATATTAGCAGAATGATTATCTAGGTTTTCACATATGAACATTGTGCTCTTGGGGTGCTTTGTTTGGCCTGATTTAAATTCCTCTGTTAAGCAATCTTCCTTGTGTATGTCCATGTTGTGCATGTATATGTGAAGGAATCAAACACAGGAAGCCCCTAATTTCATAATTATTTCAATTTTTTCTCTGCTAGTCATTACTCTGTTGTTAAAATGGATGACATTGGTAATTAAGTTATCATGTGACTATGGGTTGCGAAAGTTTTCATTAAAATGGGTGATGACATACTTAAAATTTTGTGTGGATGTTGTAACAAAAATCACTTATGTTCTTTCCTTGCAATTTCCCCTTCTTCAATTCCTTAATCTTCTGTTTGTTTTCTTCCCATATGACTTGAAACAGTCATGGATTCTGTTCCTTGTATTACATACTAATCTTCATTTTTCTTTTACTACTCGCAAGTGTTAAAAAAGTGGGATGGAACTGGCTGTTTATACTGTTCAACTGGGAACAAGTGGTCTGTCCAGTCTGATACATTTAACAAAAAAAAAAAAAAAAGTGAGCGTTTGGTGAACTAGTTGCAAATCAGTTAAAGACTGGCTAAAAAAAGGATAATATCAGGGGAAAAAAGAACTCTTTTTATTACCTGTTGTTGTTACTTTTTTTATTTGTTGAAATTTGAACCTTTAACCTTATATGATCATGTATAAAAGACTATACTGGTAAACCAGATGCATATTTTTATTTACTAATTACCTTATCTAATTATTATTTAATATCAGAATCTTACATCTTACATCTAACATTTAATAGTTAATATTTCTTTAACTGAACTATCCTGTTGAACCGGTGACTTGGGAGTGCACTAGTTTGACATCCACTCCTGTTTTCTATTCATCAGTGTTCATTTCCAGCAGATATTTGATAGACACAGGTGTGGTTTTCTGCCTTCTTACATGTAAATAGCCTAAGAGCACTGGATATGGCAGAAAAGCCAACGTTTAAATATCTTATTCACTTTTACCTTCAGTAGATTCTAACATTGTTAAAGACAGTACTGCTGATAACTTCCCTTAAAATTGAAAAGAGCTCTTATTGATTATTTTGTTATATAAATTGCTATATTGAACTGTAAATCAATTTGATTGTTACGTCATCTAATGTCATACTTAAAATGTTTTGCAGGGACTTACAGCCACAGGACTCAAGAAGGACCAAAATTTTTTTGGTGACATAAATACTGTGTATAAGAGTGGAAATACTACTGTGGATATGAAAGTTGATACCTATTCTAATGTATGAAAATTTTCTCTTTTCCATGTTTTTGTGACTTCTCCATATCTGTGATTCAGTTTAATGTATCGCATGTTTGTATTTGGAAGTTGTTAAATCTTGATTATGTAATCCCCAATAACTCTGTCCCTTTTCCTCTTCATTTTTATTTATCTTTCTGCAGGTGTCTACAAAAGTGACTGTCAATGATGTCTGGCCATGTTCCAAAGCTGCTCTAAGTTTCAGGATACCTGATCACAAGTCTGGCAAGGTCAGTGCATTAATGTTAACAGTATATATGGAAAATGAGTCTTAATTTCACATAGTAACTTAGGTATCCCACTGTGTGGTTATGTTTTACATATGTATTTGCTAGCTATGCATTTTTCACGTGGTGGGTGGGGATTGTGTTTATGCTGACTGCTGGTCATTCCAATTTTCTTCCTTACTACCTATTTTACCAAGGCTGCAGTTGATATGATCATTGTTTTATTATGGATCCTTTTTATGCATGGTACCTAGTTCTACTTTCTGAGTGCCCTTTTTATCTGGAAAAAGTTAATTTATGAAAGTAAATCAGTTTGACGGAAAATTTGCTCCAATTTCCTAGTTGATTCAAAAGAAAGATCATCGGCGGTTGCTTTTAGAAACTGGATCTCTGACTTTTTCTATGCTTCATATCTCAGTTGGATGTCCAATATCTTCATCCTCATGCTGCCATTGATTCTAGCATTGGCCTGAATCCAACTCCCCTATTGGAGCTTTCAGCAACAATTGGCAGCAAGGAGCTTGCTTTGGGTGGTGAAATTGGATTTGATACAGCTTCTGCTTCTTTTACCGAGTACACTGCTGGGATCAACTTGAACAAGCCAGATTTCTCTGTTGCTCTTTTGCTGTAAGTACTTTTAGATCATCTACCTTGGGAGATATTTATTTCTTATGTTTCTCAAACTTTTCATTTTTCTTGAAGTACCCGTATCTGACACCCATGCCCAACACACATAGAGGGATATGGTCTCCAAGAATACACCAAATACATGGACAATTTTAGAAAACTCTAACCATACCCATGTCGGGTACATACCCATATCTGACACTCGCATCTGAGTCCAAGTAACTTAGTTAATTTCTTTTAGGTGAGCATGCAGCTGTGTTTCTTATGCTCTGATACCTTCAGGCTTCAGTTGAGTTGACAAGTGCTACATCACAAGCAGTTATTTTATAACTTCTTGTTAGCATTTAAAAAAAATCTAAAGTTGGATTAAGATGAACCTAAATGTTGTTTGCATGCAATATGATCCTAGCTGTTATAAAGGTTTCAGATAAGCCTCAAATACTTTAGATTTGGGTATCTACTAATAGTTATTGGACTTCTCAAAAATATCTTCCTGATCTCTAAATTTTGATTTTTGCTGTCCAGCTGCACAAACTTCATATGTAACAAATCCAGTCCAAATGTTTCAGTAAAAGACCAACAGAGTTAATTTATTTGTCAGATGACTGTTTTGGGCAAAAAAAGTTCTTGACTTTTCCCAGTTTCTGCGCACTTTGGTCAAATTAAATGGGATTAAGTCTGCTAGCTTATACGCCTCCAGCAATCACTGCAAACTTTTGAATAAAAGAATCACAACCAATTGACCTATAAACCTCTATCGCATGTGTATTTTTAGCTAAGAAGTTTGTATGTCCTGTATAGATTTGGGGGAAGAGAGAGAGAGAGAGTTAAGGGGTTGCTGGAGTTAGGGACACTGCGATTTGTGAGAAAGAAAAAGGGCGATCCTATTTCCAACATGCTTTGGCTAAAATCAAATGTCAATTATCACATTAGTGTGCATGTAGGACCCACATGCAAGTAATTGGGACTGATTTGCATTGAAGAATAGCAAGAAAAAAAATGAAAAAGGAAAGGATAGCCTACTGATTGGCATTGAGTTGAATGCTGATGTGCCTGCCTTATCAGCTCCGTATTTTTCTTTGTAGTTCCAGAGACGTCCTTTGCATATTGAGAATGTCAGTTACCTAACATGTATAGATTGACATTCAATGATCCAAATGAAACTTTGACATTTAGAATACCACAATCCCTTTAGTTTCCTTTGAGGTTGATCTTATTGTTCTATTTTCTGCATCATGATGAAATAGCAATACAGAATGTGCTCTCAGTAGTGGCATTTTCTGATATTAGAAAAAGAAAAAAGAAAAAGCAGTATTTCGTGTATTGCATGGAACTTTGAGAAGGATGTAAAGATTAATCGTTTATTATGGTAAACCGTATTTTGATTCATTTGATATATTGAAAGATGATGCTTAAGGTTATCAATTGAAAGAGGCAAAAACAAGAGTGCTAAGCAGTTTGGATTGATTCTAACATGCATGGGAACCATGACTTGAATAACTAGTTAGTCACAGAAAGTTTATGAACACTATTTCCTTGGGACTATGATGAACAATTTTTTACCAGTTAGAATGATCAGAAGCATTTTAGTTTCTGTAGGTTAAATTCAGCCGATGTGTTAGCCATCTTCCTGTAGCTTATCAGATTAGTTGTCAGCATTTTATGCTCCTTTTCTTGTTGCTTTAAGTTCTTTTGCGTTGCCATAAAAGCCTTGCTGTCAATTTTTGAATGAATGTTTTCTTTTTTAGGACTGATAAAGGTCAGGCATTGAAGGCATCTTATATCCATTCTGTCAACCCCTTCACTTGTGTTGCCGCTGAAATGGCTCATAGATTTTCCACCTACGAAAACACTTTCACCATTGGAAGTTCTCATGCTGTGGATCCTTTTACCGTGGTAAAAACACGGTTCTCTGACAATGGAAAGGTTGCAATGCTGTGCCAACGTGAATGGAGGCCCAAGTCACTTGTAACATTTTCGGCAGAGTATGATTCAAAGGCCATAAATGCATCCCCTAAGATGGGGCTTGCCCTTGCTCTCAAGCCTTGACGGGAAGGTCTCATTTTGGATTCCGTATTTTTAAATTTTGATTTGACCTTTTCCCCGAACCCTTGGGAGAGTTGTTATTCACCCAGATTATTTTGTATCGAAAGATTATAAAAGAAAATTGTTCAGATACTGAGTTGATGAATGTTTTCACCAGAACAATGGTGGGAGAATTGAACCCAAATTTGCCAAAATTTTATGAGGATAACAGCACAGCAGTTTTTGTTGCTGAATGCTTCTAATGTTCATGTCGTATGATAGTAGGGGGTGTTTCCCCTAATGTTGTATTGAACATCCCAGATTTGTGGTCAACAATGCCTTATTGAAGTAACTGCCTTTTTCTTTACACATGATTTCCGTGCTCAGTGCGGTGAGTAGCAGCCAAGCTTTTACAATTTCACCCAAGCGTATGTATATTTTGATCTTTAACAATTTCCTTCTGAATTTCCTATTTTGGGGGAACTGTTATGAATGGGTTGCATGCTTTTTGAATTAACAAAAAAATAAAACAGGGTAGGCAGAAGAAGCATGTGGGGGTGGCTTAGGCCTGAGAAGAATCTCTGCAAATTTAACAGTGTTATTGCGAGTGTTGCTGTTGGTTTGGTTTTTGCGGGAATCATCATCATAATGTCACCGTTCCTTCAAAGTTCTAATATCTCTGACTCTTGACTCTTCCCACACTACCATCTTCACACTACAAGTAATGCTGGTATTTGCTTTTGCTTATTGGGTTAGCTTTACTTGTAGTTACTTGTGAGACTGAGGTCCAGTTCTTCATTGCTTAAAAAAAGTATTTCTGATTCTAAAAGTACTTTTGAAAGAAAAGCTGTGAAGAACAAGCTGTTTTTGGCTAAAATTTTTAACTTTTCAGAAGTACTTTTCAAAAGCACTTCTGAAAAGGAGCTGAAAAAGGAGAAGCTAAAAATTTTAGCTTTTCCTCTCCCAAAAGCACTTTTGATGTTTAATTACTTTTTCACCCCTCTAATAACATAGTATTTTTCTTTTTTTTTTCTTGGTGCTTAATTACAATTGTGTTAAAATCATTAATTAAAAATAAAAAATGTTTTTTAAAATACTAATTACAAATATTTAATGGTTATATTTAAATATTTAAAATATAGTTTATATATTCTAATTAAATTTTATAAATAATTAATATTTATTGCTTAAAAATATTTACAATTTATATTTCATATATTAAAATATTAACAAGTTATAATAATTTTTTTATATTATTACTAAAATATAATAATATTAACTAATTTAAATATTATTTAAATGCATATTTGTTACTTGATAATAACATGTCTTAAATGGACATTTTATTTCTCAAAAGTATTTTTTGACAGCAATGCTAAACATTCAAATTTTAAACCAAACTTTTCAAAAGCACTTTTCCATAGCACTTTTCAAAAACATTTTTCAAAAGTAATGAAGAACTGGTCCTGAGAGGAGATGAGGAGCAAGTGGGTTGGCTGGCATCAAATCCACTAGGCGTGTTGCATGCCGCCAATGCCATGCATGCCACTCAATCATACAAAAGCATCACAGAGACAAACCCAAAAAAGATTCCCTTTTGATAAAAACTATGCAACTTAATTAGGTTGTCACTTGTTCAAACTAAATCAACAAAAACAAAACTACCGATTGGAGCCTCAGCCTATACAGATACCGATTATCGTCACGTGCTATCCTTTTACTTCCTTCTTCCCCCCCCCCAATTTTTTATTCTTATAACATCATCCATTCTCAATGAGAGACACTTATAACAAGTTTGGTTCACTAAAATGAAATAAAATAAAATTATAATTGAATAGAATAAAATAAAATAAATATTGTAATATAATTCATGAATTTGATTTAGAGGAATAAGTGGGGCAAATGACCAAAAAAAGCCCTTTTTTTCAAAATTACGAAATGGGCCAATTATCTAATTATTTACGGAATGGTCCATTTTCATGAAATCAGCGTTCACGTCGTGTGATGTCGGGGTATCGCCAGAAATCGCGTCCACGTCGGTAGCGATTTCTTGGCGTGAACTAAATCGCGCCCTCTAGGGCCGCGATTCTTTGACGTAACATCGATTTATGTTTTTAGCTTGGAAAACTTTGAAAAGCCATAACTTTCGCTTGGTTGTCCGATTGAGACGATTTTTTTTTATTTTGAATAACTTTTCGAGATCTACGCGCTAACAAACAGCCGGAGGCGGTTTGCCGCACTTTTCATCGAAAGAGATCCTTTTTTGCCCCGAAATTTTGATTTTTTCGGTTTAAAATTGAATTTTGAAACATTCAAATCATTATTTTCCTTATTTATTTGGAGTAAACACGGATTTTTTCTGAAATTGTTGTATTATTTTTACGATTTGACACGTGTATGGAATAGGTTCGATAAATTGTTAGAGCGTAGGTAATATAACTAAGATAATAATGATATTTTAATAATATGTAAATTAATTAGTTTAGTTTAATTGGTTAACATGCTTGCTCATTTCCCTTAGTACATTGGTTCAAATCTTGTTGGTAACATTTTTTTTGAATCAATTAACTCTTTTATATTACATCAATAACAACAAGTACAAAAAGATTCAAAATTGTTTCCAACAAGATTTGAACCAAGGTACTAAAAGAAAAGAGCAAACATATTAACCAACTAAACTAAACTAATTAATTGACATATTATTAAAATATTGTTATTATCTTAATTATATTACCTACGTTCTAACAATTTATCGGACCTATTCCATACACGTGTCAAATCGTAAAAATAATACAACAATTTCGTAAAAAAATCCGTGTTTACTCCAAATAAATAAGGAAAATAATGATTTAAATGTTTCAAAATTCAATTTTAAACCGAAAAATCAAAATTTAGGGGCCAAAAAGGATCTTTTTCGATGAAAAGTGCAGCAAACCTCCTTGACTATTTGCGTACGTAGATCTCGAAAAGTTATTCAAATAAAAAATCGCCTCAATCGGACAACCGAGCGAAAAGTTATGGCCTTTCAAAGTTTTCCAAGCTAAAAACATAAATTGATGTTACGTCACGAAATCGCGTCCTAGAGGCGCGATTTGTGTCCACGTCAACAAATCGCTACCGACGAGACGCGATTCTCGCTGCAGCATCGACATCATACGTGACGTGGACGCGATTTCGCGAAAAATGGACCATTTCGGTAAATAATTAGATAATTGGCCCATTTCGATAATTTTTAAAAAAAAAGGGCTTTTTTTGGTCATTTGCCCGAATAAGTGTTGCAATAACATAAGAAAAAGTCTCAGATGACAAATATGCCCTCCAATAATTTTTTTAAAGAATAAAAGTCCAAAATGTTAAATGCTAAAGTGATTAGTATACCCTTTAATTTTATTTTATTTTATTTTTATAAAAATGTAAAAAAATCAAAAATATCAATATACCCTTTAATAAATTAATTTTAATATAAAAAATAAAAAATGCTACACGAGCATGATACTCTGATATGGACTACTATTTTTTTGGGTTTGCATATGATTTTAAGTTGCAAAATGAAGGTATATGAAATTATACCAAATATAATAACATCACTAATATTATTAAAGGTGTGAAATCTAATGGAGGAGCTTGATTTACATAAAATTGAATGAATTGAGATAATAAAGTTTTAGCTAATGACAAGAAGTCGAGATGCATCTTTTATTTTTTTTAATAGAAAAGCATTTTCATTATTAACGAAAATTCAGATTACATATAGCAATAGAGAAGCACTCTAGTTAAAATTTCAAAGAGCCAACATCACACTCACATCTAGCAAGTTCTATTAACATCCAATTCTAATTATCTGAAGGTTGTACACGCATCCACTATAGGAAAGACTAAACAATTCCATTCCCTCAACGAGGCTTTTCTTTTCTTAATCTCCCTTATAACCAATTGAAAATCAAACTCCACCATCAGTTTAGAGAAGGTATAAGAAAATACCAGCCCTAACCCTTTCTTCATAACAAGAATTTTTTGCATGAAAATCAAACTTCACCATTAATTTAGCGAAGCCATAAGGAAAAACCAGCTCTAATCTATGTTTAGAATGGAAATTTGGAATTGTTCTTTGATATGGTTCTAAATAGCCTTGATGGTTGATTATGATGTTAATTTTAAATGATGTATTCATGTTGTTTTGGTTATATCAATTGCTTGATTATGTTAATGAGTTTAGTAAGCTAAAATTGACATCTTTAGTGCAAGATTTGGATAGGTGAGATCGAGAGGAGAATCTATTAAGTAATTATTAACTTACTCATAGTAAGTAGTGAGACCGAAAGGTGAGCTATGTGTCTAGGTGAGATCGAGAGGAGATATTAGATAGTAATTTTTAACCTAGGATGAGATTAAGAGGAAATTTCTAATTAAAAGTGGTAACTGATAAAATTGAGATATGGGAGTACTTCATGAGGAATTAACTAATTAATTAACCGTCGCCTTAATGCTCTTGCATTTTCTAATAAAGAAAGAGGCTTTAGGAACTATAGGTAATTCATACTTTAGAAGTAGGTTAATTCAATAGACTTCTTAATCATTTGACATTATTGAAATTTGATTTAAGTAGGCTAGTTGTCATTTTATGACTAATTAATATGTAAATTTTCTCTTATCAATTCCTGTGGAAGAACGATATTTGAAGTACTTACCTAAGTGTTCTATTGTAACTACTATATTACAATTTGATGATGTCATGCTTATGGTAAAATCGTGCCTTAACTGTGAATAGTATTGATCACTTTTGTTGCTTTGTATGTGAGTGTGTATGGGCTGATCACCCCCCGGCCCCCAAAAAATACTAAAATTCTTTATTTGAGAATGTTTTCATAGCATCTTACCTATCAGCTCCCTTTTGTGCAAGCAAAGCATCAACATCCAAGATCTTTGTCACATGTGCCTAAACCACTTTGAAACAACTAAGCATTTTCTTTTCATTTGCCTTGTTAGTCGAAATTTGTGGAACATACTCAATACTAACCTCTCCAAAAACTCGTTATCTACTCTTTTTTCTTTACTAGCAAACCCTTTAATGATTCTCTTTGTTCTAAAACTATTGTGTAAGAAGTATAATTCTTTATAGTTGCCTTAGCTACTAAAAGAATTCCCATGCCCACCATTATTGTAATCTTTCAGAAACGCCTTCCCCCTGAATGGCTTAAATTGATCTTAAATGGCTATTTTATTGGCAACTCGAGAACAGGGGTGCAAGGACTTTGATTCGAGGCACCAGAGGCACTAGAGGCAATTGGGTCATTGGTTCTTTTAGGCATATCCCTTGTGCCACTAGTGTGGAAACAAAATTATGGGAACTTAGAGGGGCTCAAACTTATTGCCTCTACTAACATTAAACATAATAGAGTTAAATGCAATTGTTGGAAAATTTTAGTTCAGAAAACAATTTTGATGCACGACAAAAAAAATTAAAATTTTCTAAAACTGAGTGCTTGTAATATTTATAACAATAAATTTTTTTACCAAATTCATATTTGCATTTTGAAATAAGCGGTAAGTATGTTCTTGACTTTTTACCAACACAATCTTCTCTGTTGTTCTTGAACCTAGGCTTACTTAGAGTGCATGCTCAAATGACCAACAAATGAAGACTTATGACAACTTTATCGATACTTAGTGGGAATATTGATATCTTTCAAAGGCTAGAAACTGAAAGATGAACTATCTAAATATTTAGAATTTATTTAGGGAAATAAATCTCACAAAATTTTGACAGAGTATCAGTGTTTAAAGTGGCGTGTTTTTTACTTAGCCAATAATCTCTATTTATAAAGAAAATCATACGAGTATTAGTAGAACACGTATAAACAAAATAATAAAATTTTAATTAAAAATACACATAATTCCCTACTAGGAATATGTATGAGTGGTGGCACCCTTGTTTTGGGAACTAAGTGTAACACCCCTAACCCGTCTTCCTCGTCGGATTAGGGTTACAGAGCATTACCTTACAATCAAAAATATTTAAACATCACAACATTCAATAATTTAAATATATTATAAACCATTCAATCACATACATTTTGTCCCTAAATCGAGCCCTCGAGTCATTAAAAATATCTTTGAGGTAATTCAGGACTAATTTGAAACAAAACAGAAAGTTTAAGAAAAAGTTGCAAAAATTGGAAAACAGAGGGTCACACGGCCGTGTGGCCATGTCGTGTAACTTTCGAACAAGGGACACACGGTCATGTCCCAACCCATGTCCTCACTCGTGTAACTCACTAAGTAGGGTCACATGATTGTGTCATACGCTCGTGTGCCAGGCTGTGTAACTCTCTGAGTTGCCACACACGCTCGTGTGCTAGGTCGTGTAACTCACTAACTTGAACCCTAAGAAATTCTCAGATGACACACGGTCGTGTCCCAGGCCGTGTGAACCCAAAATTTACCTAAAATCAAACCATTTCATACCCAATTCTTCCATAACCAACCAAACCATTTGTGCACACTTTCAAGGGACTAAAGCGTCATTGAAAAACACATAATCATGCCATTTCAAACAACTTAATTCACCTAACCAATATGCCATTTAAAGACACCACAATTCTATCCAAATATCATTGACCTAAACATGCCAATATTACCTTATTTCATGCATAAAATCTAGTTCAAATACCTACCAAAGCATATCACAAATGACCATTATCAAGCCATTAAAAACATACCAAAAGAACCTTATATACAACCATTTGAAAGTGACCAAAATGACATAACTTGGTAAGGCATTGAAGTGCACCAAACAAAACATAATATTCAAAGCATAAACACACCAAATCATCATTACAAAACATCCTATACATGCCATCAT